>NW_012026987.1:723224-740111 GCF_000956235.1 Wasmannia auropunctata
TTTGGTTAATATTAAAGATAAAAGGAAAAACTTTTCTATAAAATTTTAACATATACGTTTATTTATACTTATAAATCAGACGTGTGCTCTTCCGATCTATTTTTTGAACTATTTTTCGTATTCGTCAATCTCGTCAAGATCTCGTCGAGATTCGAGATCAAGATCAAGATCATATATTCGAGATTCTTGAAAATCCGAGATCAATATAAATATTTCAAGATTTTTCGAGATTGAGATCGAGATCGCAGAAATCTCGTCTTGTCTCGTCTCGTGCGCATCTCTACCTTTTAGACACAAAATCTTCTGTTAATGCAAACTTTGGAATCAGTTAACTAATTGCGTCTTTAATCACATACATGTTTAACTGCTGATAAATTTATTTGATAAAAAGTTCTCGAATCGTTCACAATTCAAAAAAGCTATATTCTGCCTTAGGAAACAATCCGATTCGTTCAGATTCAATTGAATGAATTTAAAAGTTTTACCTATGTGTTAATAAATTTATTATAGCGTTTCAAGAAACTTTCAAAAGCGTACAAGCAATAAATTATAGAAGTGCACGTTTACGCCAATGTTTGCACGTAAACGGATGGAGCGTTCTTGTTTTCCCAGCTCGGGGACGAAGTTACGGCGCGTCATCGTCGATGCGCTCTCGGGGTTGCGGACGCGCGCGCCGAAGGGAGGCCGGGGCTCGCAACGGGAAGCCCCCGAAGGGGAGAGACTGACCCGCCGCCGCGTGTCGGCGTCGTGGCGTCAGTATGCGGTCGCGCATTCCACGCGGGAACACCTGTTTGCTCCGTCGACTGCGGCGGCTGCATCGGTTCGCGTGCTACACGGTCGCGCATAGTTCGCGGGGGAAAGAAAGGGAGCGATAAAGAGAGGGCGAGAAAGAGAGAGAAAGGGTGATACGTAAAGAGGGGTCCAATATTTTTGCTCTCGAAGGGAGAGAGAAAGAGAGAGAGAGAGGAAAAGAGAGAGAAAGCACTTAATACACAATCACCGCCAAGTAAATAATATACGAAGCATTTATTTTGAAAAGGGCAAAGACGAAAATGGTCTTCCTCTTCAGATAAATTAACATTTGTGCATACATACATAGCTACATTCGTAAATGGTTGAATAATTTATTTCAGTGACTCAGGAAGATCGGAATTAATAAAGCGTAGAATAAAATTGATTATAATTGTGATTACGTTGATATCATGTTTCCTGTATTTCATTGACAATGAGAAACATAAGCAGTTTGTAATTGTCCTTTCTAAAACGATTAATTCGCAAATATGTTTTGTTTCTTTTTGCAAATGCATACATACCGGAGGAAGCTTCATATTTGTATTTATAATAATCCTAATTAATTCTGATTAATTTGCCTAACAAATTTTCGTGTTGACTGGAATAGAGTTAATTAGTTCTATTGTCCGAGATAATTTATGATCGGATCTGGGGGATTGGTAATATTATAATATTACATTGTACATTGATTATTATATCAGATTGATAACTGGCAAATTACATTTTCAAAATCTCTACAAAATTCTCGACGTAACATATAATAAATATATAATATAATATGATAAAAATTAAATAAAGCTTAATATTATTAAAAATGTGAATATAATAAGTGTTGATTGTCGATATTCTATCTTCCCGTATAGAATTAAGAAATATGTACATTCAAACATGTTTTATCATTAAATAATTAGATATGTAAAAATAAAGGAGAAAAAAAATATATATAATTATATATATAATTGTTATATATAATTATATATACAATTTATATATCTATGCAAGTTCTTCTACTGAGAAATTAAGTTTTCTGGCTTAAGTGCTTTCTCTCTGGGGCCAGAGATATAGATTAGGAAAAGGAGGAGAGGTACAGGGAGAAGGGGGCGACAAAGAGAAAGAGAAACAGAGAAAGGACGAAGTCCGCGAGGCTTCCACCACGTGTCCCTCATTCTTCTCGATTGTACACGCGTAAGAAACAATTTTTTCTTAATTAAGGATGCACGCACGATCCTTCCGACGTGCCTTCCTATCACGGAGGCTGCCGAGCGACTCCGTCTGGCTGTCCTCTTTGCACGATACGCTCCGACCCACCGGTGGTTGCCGCGCGAGAGTTTAAGATCGATTTAACCCTTGAACTATTAGACGATTTCTTCTCAAAGCCCGCACTTGCTTCAATTGTTTATATCGCTGGTTCGACGCGGCAGTTACTTTCCACAGTCATTTAAATGGCACTCACATTGCGTTGCAAAAGAGAGAAAGAAACGAAGATTATTATAAATCTTGGAGACTTGACACAGAAAAATTGCAAGACGCAGAAATAATAAATAGAATGAAATGATGAGGTATTAGGGTCAAGAATAAAAATCCACGAAGAACCTAGTGGTTTAAGTATTAATTCAAATATTTAATAAAATAACGAGAAGAAGTTATACACGTTCTGTACACCTCGTAAAAGTTCAGTAAAACAAATGTAAGCTTTACTTTAGTAGCTGTTGGTCTGGTTGGCTTTAGCTAAGATAATATCATGTGTCAAATCTCTCTAATTTTATAATCTCAAGGGCAGTTTATCCTAATGTATGCAAAACGCGTTCGGTACCTGGAAATTTGACGCGTTACACCAGTGGGTCGATCGGCGCTAAATCCTTCTAATCCCGGATGAATAATTTCGGTATGATATAAACGTGACCAATTTATTTTGTAACCTCTTTATATGTAATATCGGTAGCATTAATGGTGCTCCATCAATGCATCAATGTTTAATATTATTGACAATTTAATATGCATGTTTCATATGAATACGATGAATTCTCTATCTAATATTATTATTCACGATATATTGTTATTATATTTTTTTTAATACAATGGGAGAGAGAGAGAGAGAGAGAGAGAGAGAGAGAGAGAGAGAGAGAGAGAGAGAGAGAGAGAGAGAGAAAGAGTATGTGCGTGTGCATTTTCAGAAAATAAAATACCTTATATAATATAACAGAATAATATAAAATAAGGAACTACACTGTAATATAATAATGACGCAGTATAATCACTATATATATAATTCCACGAAATTTATACATAGAATTGAATAGTATTTAAGAGAAAGAGAGAGAGAGAGAGAGAGAGAGAGAGAGAGAGAGAGAGAGAGAGAGAGAGAGAGAGATATTATATGTATCTGTTCGAAAAATCTCCGATGAATTTTTCACGTCATTGTTTTCGCGATATTTATAATATGGACAGCAGTGAATTCGTTGCATTTTACGAGTTATTATCAAATAATACCGTTATAATTTATATTGCGAACGGGATCACTTGCTGCGCAGTTCTATAAATTCGATTCAGGTTCGGGAATTGTCATGAAAAATCGGAGCGCCTCGGAGAGTCGGAGTTATGAAAAGTCATGACTTTGTTTCGGAGAGCTCAGCTATCGGCATGCGATCGCGATCGCGAGCGTGATCGCGGAAAAATCCGCGATCGTGAAACGCTCCGATTTTATTCGCTCTGACGAGCGTAACGTGTGCTATTAAGAGCGTTGTTATGAGCTTCTCGCTTCGTCGGGACGAGACGCGGAGACCTTTCAGAGAGGCTAGCGCGTCAACGTCGCCTAACTAACCGCGCTTTAACTAAGTTTCCCGAGAAGCGCAGGCGGGAATAAACCGGCGTACGAGGCGCTCGTATCGTAAATAAACAGGTTCGACAAAACGGATTACCGTTTCCACATTACGACCGGTTAAGAACGGACCATTCTGCCTTTTGCGATTTAGAGACGCGAGACCACAGATAGCGTAATTTTATCTTCCGTTTAATTTTAAATTCTGCTCGATGGCTCTCTTGATTCACATTTCAAGGAAATTGTCGAAGTAATATCGCGATCAGTCGAATTTTTCGTTAAGGAAAAACGTCGATTCGGGATTCGTCGCGTCACAAAACGTTCTGAGTTTTTATTATCGTAAAAAATACGATTATTCATGTCTTCCCTGCAATTAGTACTATGATTTAGGAAATTAATTCAGGATTATAAATAATCAAATGTTAACATTATAATCGTAATTGTGTTGATGTAATTAACTTTTTCATCGAGATGCTCAAAAAGGAAGATGGAAGCTGTGAGCACCATCTCGTCCTTCAGCATCATAATTGGATTTTGCTTCGTTGGCTCTCAGTTTATACGTGGCGAGACGTAAATGCATAATAATTTATGCCTCGTTGTCCGACTCGCTAGAATGTTAGACGGGACCCGTGTACCGTGAGTTGGACACATCTGAGTTGCACGGATCAGATCACATCCACACACAGATGTGGTCCGGGAATTCTGACTTAATTAACGAGAAGTTATATGGCACGTTCCGCTATTTGTATATTCCATTTAATCGCACATTGCAATTAATGTATAGAATTCTATCGCAAATTGCGTTATAGCAAATTACAATTTCACTTTCTTTTGCGTTATATTATATTTAAAACATTGTATTTTTCGTATTGTATATTTCTTATTTCTTTATATTATGTAACATTTTATAAACTTGACTATGTTAATTAATCGTATCTTTACATAACTGAATATACCATAATTAGTTTCATAAATACAGCTTGCCGTAACAAGATTCCATTAGCAGAGCTTAATTAATGCACAAATTAAAAGAGCATTTTAATAAAATTTTCGCGCAGTAAAATGCAATATGCAAGATTTGCGGTCGTTCATCGAGAAATTAAAAAAAAAAGATAGAATACCATGTTGTTTCTACGACATGCTGTTTGAGGAAACAAACGTCGTATTATTGATCCGGTTAAATTCTGTTTAACCGCTAATTAGCCGGCAGCAAAATCCTCCTTTCTCCCAGCGGTGCACGCTCCGTCGATTCCCGTCTCGTAGCGACCGGCCTTGCCGGTTATTTTCGTTATCGATATTATGACGTCGTTATCATTTGCGTGGCGCGCGGCCGCAGTCTGCGGAGGCTGGCGGAGCGGAAGTGATAACGTCAGAACCATTCGATCGTCCGCGAACTATCGGTCGTGGCTATCGATAAACCCCGCGACGGTAGCGGCCCGGCGTGAATATCAACAAGTTGCGCGGACGTGCCGGAAGCATTTTCCCTTCTGCATCTGATTGCCGTCGGACCGCCGTCGGTCCGAAGGGAAGAAACATTTCGCGATAAAATTTAACGTGAGGGAAAGAGATATAGCGAGACGTCGACACATCAGGACTGCAAGCGTCGCGCGTGAATTTCTCGCGGTCGAATTTTTCCTTACAAAAGATATCCGAAAAGCAGAGCACATATAATAGACAAATACTCTCCGTTCGTTTACAGTTTAAAGTAACGTTGCCTTCGGATGAATTTTTTTTTTTAATCTTGGTCATCGAGATGTACTCATCAAAACTTGGCAGACCGATACTCTTCATTTATAAAGTAACGTCGCCGTAAAGCCTTTGAAATCTTAATTACCGAGATATTTTGTCGAGACTTGATATCCCCCAATCGACGCTAGTTTCTGCCGAGGAAAATTTTATCGGTCGATGAAGATCGTGCCGATTATTAGCGTGTCAATTTCTTTCCCGGCAGACCTTCGCGTGCACGAAGGGGCGCGGATTATACTGTCTACTCAAGAATATCGTTTTTTCCCCCCCCGAGTCCTGGGATGCCCCCATTCGTTCCTCGTTACTCGAAACGGAACGCAAGTTCGAGTTCTATATAATCTCTTGATGAATATATCTCGATTCATATTCATAATCCATTAAATTGTATGAATAACATGCTCGACATCGACGATCGAGCTTGATGCATATCCTTGAGAAAACGGGGATGCAGGGCGCGCTTAGTCATGCATGGTATTTGCATTCCCGATCGGTCGGGCGGGAGAGAGAGACGAGAGAGAGAAAGAGTTCGCGACTCTCATAAAAGTTTCGTCATTTCTCTCCCCCGAAAGCTGACATTTTATGGATGTTCGCCGCGCGTGAAACTTGAGAAAAAAATCTCAGTCGCTTGACATAATTTTATCGACGTGTATCAATACTTCGAAACTGGAACAACGAACGTCATTTGATGGCGTGGGCGTAAATGGAAAATCTATAATATGTCTCTCGGCACATAGCAGATTTTCTCCTGTATCTTTAAATCGCGCGATGATTAATTGTGCTACATAGAGGTCTCGATGCAGCCGTACTAATTCTGTACGAAATGAAAATCTCTACGTTTCTTTCTTCACAATTAATTCTTGATTAATGTGATTCGCATATACTGGGTTCTAATCCAGTTTAATTAAAATCGTCAAATAATCGTATCGCTAAATAATCGTTTTCTATAAAAATATTTTTCCAATTAAGCGAAATATTAATTTATTATTTGCAATTCCAACTCAACGCAATTCGCTTTTTTTTCTTTCACTGCACTTGTCGATTGCACTTGTCGATTCCAGTTGTCCGATAAATTGTGTCAACATTTGCCCCGAACTTGCGAATCCAATCACTAATTGGGTCCTAACATACGCAGCATCGATATTGTCAATGGACCAATTCATCGAGCAATTAATTAATTGATATGCACCGCTAAGCTTCTGCCTTATGCAACTCGGTAAAGGTTACTGCCGGAATATGTCGGGAATAAAATATTTAGTTTAATAGCTTTTTGTACATTTTTTCATGATACGCATAAAGCAATATAAATTGAAATTCATTTTAATCGCAATGTGAAAATAAAAATTTTTTTTCAGCGTCCGAGCCACGAAATTTTAGGACGTAAAAACGATCTCACTGTTTAAGATATACCTCTCTCTCTTTTTTTGATCAACGAATAAATAAAACAATATGTATATTATTATATAAGATATCTAAATGATTACAGCGCAAATTAATCCTCGTATTATTCTTAATTTAAACGGCACGTTTCCTAAATTCTTAATTGTTAGGAATTTTTGCTGTTCTTTCTCGGTTGAAGATATTTTTGTGCACCGGAAATGCCTTAAATAGGATTCTGCTTTCAAGCCTCACTGACTCTCTACCACGGCATTAGATTTAAAAGCCACTTAGGTACACTCGACAACAACTTACAGGCGAGCCCTCGTATTTCAGTGCACAAATACTTTTTCGCGGTACTTAAACTTTTTTTTTTTAATGACGATGTGTTATTTCCAGTAAGTGCGCTCTTTACAATTTTAATTCGAAACTTTTAATTTAACATTATTTCAAAGTTGCAACGAGAACAAGGATTTGCCACAAATATTCTCGCGATTTATTCCAAATTAGCAAAAGTTTGTTTGGAACATTGAACTAATAAAAGCAGAAGTTTTTCAATTATAATTTAAAAACAGCATTTTATTTACACCCAAAGATGCGACATTTAAAGTTATGAAAAACTTTTTAGGACATGGATTTTATTATTTATTAACTCTTTATCGGCAAGGAAAGTTTTGAATCACAAAATTTGAATCGTCAATTAGAGAATAATTAATCTTTGCACACAGACCTCACGGCATAAACAGCAATAATAGTAAAAAAGATAATAATAATATAATAAAAATGTAATACTCAAATGTATGTCAATATAAAGTGGATAAGAAAATCTCTCGAGATCAATGAACTTCTGTTGTTCGTCGAAGAGTCAGTCATTCGAACTGCAGAGAAACGAAAATTTTTTAAATGTAGATTTTGTTCTCGAGACCCTTTTTTATCCTTTATCTGGTGAAAATCTCCTTTTCGGGGCATCACGACGCGAACCGACGACGGGCGCATCGCGGTGAAGGCATATCGCCTTCCTTCGGACAGTCTGAAGTCCGCGACCCGTCGCGTCGCGTCGCGCGAAAGCGGTGGTCGAAAATAGTTGGCCTCTTTGATCGCCGTGTCGCGCTCGCGGCCGACGATTGCAGGCCGTCCATCGCATTTAATTTTGTAGTATTCGCCATTGAGAGAGGTTTTTATGGTGGCCCCCTACCACGCGCGCGCACCTTTATGTCGCGGCTGAATGGACAGGGCGAGCAGCGACTGCCGGCTCCTCTATGAGATAATAGGCCCGCGAGGCCGTGCCCGTGCCATTCAGGCCCCGACCCCGGCAACCGATTCGGGATCGAATCGCGCGAGAGAGACCGAGAAGCGAGAGGCGAGGGCGGACATCGCCGCTGCGGCCCGCAGTCATGCTCACCGTACAGACCGAGACGACCGAGTGAGTACACACACACACACACACACACACACACACACACACACGTACACCGCTTTCCGGAAGCGCGCCGATACGATCGTTCTCCCGCGCGCGGGGAGGGGAGGGAGCGGAGGAGAAGCGGGGGATGGCGGCGATCGGATGTCACCCTTTCGACGTCGCTGGCGATGCGAACGGTGAAAGCCGCGTTTGTACGCCCTCGGCCCGGTGCCTGTGGCCCGCAGAAGCGCGGCGCGCGCTCCTATACACGAGTCCGATCGCGAGGGGGTGACGCACGAGAAAGGACGGGTCAATCGGCCCCGGTCGGACATCGATAAGGCTTCCGCCAGCAATTGGAGTAGAATTCAATTCGCACTTCGTCGTACGCCACGATAAGTTTGTCCCCTGTCGCAATTAAACGCGCACGTCACTTTGATCGTGATCACGCGCGTTTATCGTGTGTGCAGTGGACAATATAAGAAAAAAAAAACAAAAAAAAAGAAAGAATTGCACCACGATCTCGAGACCGATCGCGCGGGAGAGAAGAGAGGTGGACGCGCGCAGCGCGAGAACGCTTCGCCGCCGTTCGTTCGACCGCACCCCGCTTTTCCAGATCGCTTTCGCGCATCGGGGGACCGGCGATGCCGGCCCACCGCGTCTCGATCGCCTGCAAGCTTCGCCGCTGCTTCCTGGCGGACCCAGGGCTTCCTCGGGCTTGCTAATGGCTGCACGTTGATTCGCTGCATATAGAGTGGGTATGTCACTTCGAGGGTATCCGAGAGATTGCCGTCATGCATGTCGCAACGATCAGCGCGAGACGGACGCGTTATCTCTTATCGTCGCTATACACACATACACACGCACACAGAAAGCACAACCGCCGCACGTATATATGCGTTATGCGCTTTTAAACTGCGATTGTACGTAGAGCGCGACATTGAGCCAGTTTTATCGAATTTTCTTTCCCGACGGAGAGCCCTTTGACGGGATTGCGCTCGCCATCACGGATACCACGCGTTGCGAAAGAATATAAGTGAAAGATCTCCCGGCGAGAAGTGAGTCTCAAACGACGAAACTTCATTTTTCCTTCGATTCCTCAGTCGAATGAAGCTCCCCTTCGGCCGATATGTAATTTGAGAATTGATCGCGCATGTAGACATTTAATCGCGGAAAATTGACCAATTTTTGCTGTACGAGCGATCCCCTCGACACTCTCTCGTTGGGAAAGAATCGATGCCAAATTGACTCAAAGGCCTCACAGGATGAAAGCTGGGCTCTCTGGGAGGGCACACACGTGTCACAGTTTTTCGCTGTACTGCTTTTGTATCGCGAATTATGTAGCTTTAAGCTATACACGCTCGCTCGCGCCGCGCGAGCTTCGGCCTCGCCGTTCTACCAATCGTTAATCGGCGTGCAAACTGGACGCTTTAAACATCCGTTGCATACACGTTATTGTACATACGATCCGCGATCTATCCGCTCTGCAGAGTGAATAACAATAACAAGGACGACGCGGGATAATCAATTTCCGTTGCGTTGGTTTCCGATAAAACAATGATTTGCCGCGGTAGCGCGAATAATTTCGCGCGCAGAAAGGCTTAATTAATTCTCCCTGCTCATGAGAGCATCCCTCTCTCTCTCTCTCTCTCGCTCTCGCTTCAGGAACAAACACGATCGCTGCCGCTATCGGACGAGTGTGCTTTACGGCGCGCGCGAGGCAGCGTACGTAGTTCAGTTTCCGTAATGCCGAAGCCGCTTCATCCGGCTCGATATCGCAAAGCAGCTTCCGACCAGCTTTACAGCGATTTCACGCTTATTTGCGATCTGTTCGACACCTCCGCCGATCGCGAGTCGTGTCATTGCGCGCGATAAATCCTGCAAGACTCGAAGGGGACGGCGCTAATGACACGGCTTGTCATACACCGTTTGCCGAATTCTTGCGCCGATCGTAAATGAATAGAAAAATTTTAAATTTCGAAAAAGAATATAGTCTAACTAAATTTGAAGTGACTTGTGTCCACACGGAAAGAACGATTTTGCTGGAAGGTCTCAAAATGTTGCTGGATATAGATTTGAAAGCAATTTTGTTGTAAATTCAAACTATTTGCTAGAATATCAAAACGTTTTAAAAAATGCTCAGCAATTGTGAGTTTCCAACAAAATTATTTTCAGCTCTGCATCCAGCAAAATTTTTAGACCTTCCAGCACAATCGTAATTCTTTCTGTGTATCAATGTAGATTAACTTTAATTCCAGTTTAACTTGCTCTTAACTTTTTTCTAAGAAAGAAAATTCTAAAATTAAAATTAATCTACATTAATACAATAGAAATGGGTGTTAATCGAATACATATTAACGGAGTATTACTTGAGCCTTTCAGAAGCCGATTGATTAATCCATTTTTTTTTGTAAATTTCTTCATTTTAGTGACAGAGTACGCAATTTACTTATTTTCTTTCTTTTTATTTCACAGAGCAGTTTGGCTTCTGGGAGTATTATTCATCAATAGTTACATAAATGAAACGTGTATGTGTGTTATACGCATGTTTGTTTTAATCCTGTTAATACCAGAGAAAATTCGTATAAATATTTGTGCTTGTTCAAAGCAGCATCAGATTGTATAATCTTTTTGTTATTTTTCTCGTGTATGTTTTTAGATTTTTCCGCCAATTGCAAATAGTATTAATTAATGCACGTCTCTCTCTTTCTTTCTCTCTCCCTTATGTATTTTACTTCAATTTTATATAACTTTATTGCATTGTGCTGATTTACATTGTATGGTAATTAACTTTTAATTTAAAATGTGGTCCACGCAAACGGCCGTTTTGATTAACTTAAAGGTATGCAATGAGAATGCATATTCAAAAGAGCCAATGAAATTATCAGGAATACCCGCTTTGTAATCGCATCGCATTCCTCCATTACATTCTCTTTAGCATCAAATTTAATTCCCATCGATCATGTGACGTTTGCCCCAGATTGTTGCTCACATACAGAGATGGAGAGAGATGGAGAGTATTTTGAAAATTAGCACTCGCTATATCGAATCAATTTAAATTTCATCCTCAGTCGTTCAGACAGAAATGAATACGCATCCTTATTTTCTTGAACTCTCACACTCTGAGGTTCTCAAACTCATCAGGGGTAAGCCTTAATCTTTGGGATTTTCGAAAGAACGGGGGATTTCATGAAGATGTAGATTGTGTTCCGGCAAACGGGGGATAAAAATGAAGAGCCTCGCGTAGATCCCCTACTCCGATTCTCATCTCAATTCGCATTCTAATCCTCTCTCCCGGTTCTCTCCACGGATTTCCAGGTGGTTGACTCGTTAGTGGCACAAATGCACGATTCTTGCATCCCCGGGGACGCATCCAGGACGATGTTCCAGGGTTGGCCGACGCGAGAAACTCGAGAACACATTTACCGTGGAATCGAGCCCTGTACACACAGTGATCGTCCAACAGCGAACGGCTCACTCGCACACGCGTGTTCGCCGCCCTTAAACGCATCGTGGATGTAACTCAGCGGTTCCCAAAGTTTTGCGCGTATTTGGTTCCATAAACTCTCATTTGAACTTCTACCATTATAAATTGCAAAAGAAAAGAATGTACATGATAAACTGCCAAAAATTTACTTGGAAAATTTACTTGATCCAGGAGAGAGAGATGCTTTATTTCAATATTATCGACGATTTTATCTTTCAACCAGAAATAATTTGTCACCATTCAAGAGGGAATCAAGATGCTGATCAATTTCAGTTTGGAATAAATTAACGGAAGCTCGATCTCAAAACAGAGTTGGCATCATAGATAATGTAATATACAACACAGAAAGAGAGAGAGAGAGAGAGAGAGAGAGAGAGAGAGAGAGAGAGAGAGAGAGAGAGAGAGAGAGAGAGAGAGAGAGAGAGAGAGAACCACGGCGGTTTCCTTATATGTTCTCAAAGGAAGGTTCCCGAAGATATACAGTATTCTGGAACCTTGTCCCGATAAGACGAAAAATCGATCAACTATTTCAAACCATCACAAAATTTGAAATCATTTAAAAAATTAAAAAATAAAACTAACATAGCTCTTAAAGCATGAAAGATTCCAAAACTTCTCCTAAATCCTACTTTTTAAATTTCTAAAAAATCTAAAAGTTCAAAAAAATGAATAAATAAACGATTAGATCGCGAGGCGATCATTCTGCCATTTAGAAAACGGGATAACGCGGGCGTTTATTAAAAAGCCATACGAATCGTGATGAGATTTATACGGTTTATCGATTACTTTCCGGGGCACATTAGGCGAGACGGTCCCGGCTCTTTTTTCCACCTCGATACGATATCAATATCGCGGCGCCTATTTCTCTCTCCCGTTTTACGGGCGACGGCGATTTCCCGCCTCCCGTTGATAAGAAGAAGACGAAGTGTATCGCGCGCGCGGCGGGTTATTAATTTCTTCTTCTTAATGTGTAGGCGCGCGTACAAAATCAGACGCTATTCAGAGAGAAACAGTGTCGTTCCCGATAGCGGCTTTTGACTTTGCCACCTTCGTGATCGACATCAAAGAACTGCAACGAAGTCAGATCGCTTAACCCTTTCTCCCTTCCTTCTCTGTCTCTCCCTCTGTCTCCCGTGAATTCTAGAGATAACGAGGCGAGAGGGATAAAACCGGAACGCAACCGCGAATGTGAATCCCTTTATTTTACCTCCGGGAACTTTCCTCGCTGTGGGAATTCCAGTTCCCGCCGCGTTACGATTACGAGAGAAACGAGAGGCATTCCGATTTAACAGTGGAATACCCGTGGCAATGAAATTGATCTACTTCAACGCCCGGCTCTTAACTCGCTCGTCGGAAAGTTTCGTCAGAAGATAATTGGGATGGAAATGAACTTTCATGTGAATAAAGCGACGAAATCTTTTTCGCTCGCGGTTCTCAAAGCGGACTTTGAGAATTATTCAATTTTGAGACGTTTATTAAAAATGAAATCGCGCGGTGGCAGCTGATTCTTCATAAGCGGTGAACCAGCTTATCTCTCGTGATTCCCAACAGACGTGAGCGTCGACACCGATGCTAGATATTGTTGTACTTGTTTTATTCCTCTTCAGAACTCGATAGCGCAGAAAAATAGGGTGCAAGGACAAAGAGAGAATAACGCTCTAGTTGTTAAAAAAAAAAAGAGAGAGAAAACGGAAAGGGGAATTACGAGGACATTTACGTGGTGCTTTCTGTTATCGAGCTCGAATTGCGTCCAAGTTCGCAATTGCGAGGCTTTGAACGAGAGAGAGAGAAGGAGGGCTAGAGAGAGAGAGTGAGAGAGAGAGGGGGGGCAAAGAGCTCTTTTTTTCTCACGGCATAGTCGACTGTGACACGTCTCTCTGTCCTCGCGTTGCGTTTAATTACGAAGACCCGACGGCCGGCTTGTTATCCGCCAGCTTGTCATTATTATCGCGATCGCGAAAGTTCGGACGTGCGGGACGACGTATCGCCGACAAGTCGGAAATAAAAGCCTCTTGTCGAACAATTTCATCGTGCAATTTCGCGAACGCACAATCGAGCTGATAATGGATTTTTAATCGAATTCCCTATGGTTTCTGAATTCCAATTACGCGACGATTACATTGACGCATCTGAATTGTTAAATCGCTTCTGTCCCTCCGGGGGCTTGCGGTTGAGTTATACCCTTCGACCTATGAACTGTTAGACCAGTTAGAATATATAGCTGCACGGATCTTCGAACTGTAAACCTATATATACTAGCTTTCGTTTTAAAATCTTGAACCATTAAATTCTCTTACTCCAAAAGTCCTGAGGATTCCTGAAGATAATCGAGTTTTGAGAACTTCAGAGAGACCTCCTGAATAAAATGAATTTTCACTTTAGATCTCGCACGCATCCGAGCAATTTATACATCCCGCCCTAATTATCCCCTTTTAGCAAATCATAATTGTGCTCGTGCTTGTGATTGTTCTATTCTATTTTGAAAATTAATTTTTGAAATCTCTCGCGTGTACATGGTACATGTTGGCTGCACATGTTCGCCTCCGAGGATGATTTTTCCATGAAAATTCGAAAAAAAAATTGCTCGGCGATCGATAATTTAATTTCTACGGCGGCATTCCTTTCAGTATGTCGCCACGCAACGGTTCCTGCGTGGCGGAAGTGAGCTCCGTGAGGAGTCTCTCGTCGGACGATGTTTCGGGGACCAAGGCGAACCGGAAGAAGTCGTGCTGGGCCCGCGCGACCGATCCGGCCCACCGTCGCGGCCGGCGGATCCAGCTGCTGCAGATGCTGGTGCTGCCGTTCATACCGATCCTCGCTCTGATCGTCCAGACCGCCAATACCCTACACGACATCCTGATCTACCGCCAGGAGGTGTCCGACATAGAGACGCAGGTGAGCGAATCAAATTGCGTATCACTAATTAACACTAAAAATACCGAGCGATCATTATCATTTCTATTTTTCAGATTAATATTATATATTTTTTGTACAAAAGATATAATTCTGACATTTTTTAACTTTTCAATAAGTATGTCCTTTATATTAGTGAACATTTTGATTTTATATCATTTTCTTCATTTTAATTTATTCGAATTATTAACGAATTATTTTCTTTTAGTAGAATTTTTGGTATTTCTAGCGATCGATTTTCTTTACTGAAATCACAGAATTCGGTCGTGCGTTTCCTCCTTGTTGTTCATCTAAAATTTTTATACCTGAGTTTAAGAGTGAGCAAGTACAGTTTACATTTATACGAGGTGATCCCGCTATCTGCAGGCAAAATGTGCGGGCTCTGAAGTTCCTCGAAGAGTCCATATATTAAAGTAATTTAGAAACAGTTCCGCCGCATCTCCCTCATATATATTCTACGTGAGTTTCGCGGAAACTCCAGTTTTACAAATTGCTAGTTCAGCGTTGTCTAAAGTAACGGGCGAAAAGCTCCACGCGCTCGTGCGCGCGCTCGCTCACGTTGCGCCCTGATAATTATGTAAAGAGCGCAATTAGGCTGGGTTGGTATAATTCACCGGTGATCGATCGACGGTGGCGGTTCGTTTGAGGGTAACGAGAGGATGAACAAATACACCGCACCTCTACGCGCTTCCACGTCTGCGAATAGCACCGCGACATAATCGAGGCGTTTCTACCCGAAGTGCGCGAGCCCCTCGCGAGATTATAATTCCCTCTTCATTTTCAATTTAAAGACGCAAGAAAAGAAGATATATGACCGATTTTATGATTCAGTATAAGAACATGGAATTATTTGATTAAAATCACAATCACGATGAATTATTTTCAAATCCCTTTTTCAACTACCAAGGGAAAATCTACAAAGAGGAATTTGTTATTACGTTATAATATCACAAGGACACAGTAATAAAATGTAAAAGTAACGGGGGTTGGGGGAGGGGGAGGAGAAATTTCAATAAAGTCCTCTGCTAAAAGCGTGATAAAGTTTAACGTAATTCACACAGCGAGAGGAAGTAAATAAGCGATTAATGCTCGTCCGCTTCGTCGAGATCGAAACGCGAGTTAGCGCGCAAGCTTTGATCGCGCCGTGCGGATCGCAATTTCGCGATCAGAAGTGATAGAGAATAGGTATCGGTATCTGTTTCGCCGTTCATCGGCTATCACAGAGATATGCGGGCGGCGAGACCGCGGTGAATGATTTCGCTCGTTCTCTCTACGTGGGATGAGAGGGAGAGTCCGCAGGGGCCAGGGGCTGTTGTTAATGAAAACGTCGGGCGCTCGTTGGAAATCGCGTTCGATTCGATTTCCGATCCGAGCGGCGGTGTCCGGCACGGCACAAGAAATTACGTTACAGCCGTTCTCGCGCGACGAGAGCCGGCTATTTTTATTTTATTCTCTCACGCACGTTCGGATTATCGACTCGCATATACACGCCGCCGCCATCGTCGCCCTTTTGCTACCTCGAGACGAGATGCGCTTGCAAGGGATGATGAAATAAAATAAGAAGAGAGAGAGAGAGAGAGAGAGAGAGAGAGAGATGGGGGGGGGGGTGGGAGGGGACAATGACGTAACTGATGTTTAGCCGACCATCGGGAAAACACAACTGAGAATAGCCAATTTTAAATTTATAAAAATTTTCTTTGATGTATAAGCACTGAAAAAAAACGATACTTTGTTTTGACTTTAATAAAATATAAATGCTGTGACTCGAGAAATTCTCTTTGCAAATTTAATTACTACTTGTGGTTTTATTAAATTTAAGATATTAGAAGTCTTTTGTTAAATTTATTGGATTTCCTTATATTAGACAAGATAAATTCTTTCTGTGAAGAATATATTTTTATATAATTAATATTTTTATTTATGACTAGTTAACTATATACAGTAACTATAATACTATATCGTAATGTACATGTTAATTGTATGATTAATTTTAATTTTAAATTTATGTCAATTTTAACTAACTCTAATTAGGGGAGTCATTAAGCACAGCGTGTAAATTTTGATCGACCATAACCGGCGCGCTGACCGTAGTCTTAATTGTAAATTATTACCGTCGCTTTCCCTTCGTCGCCGCGGCGAGAAAATTTCCACTGCTCCGCCTAATCGCCCTGTCCACAAGGATATTAGTCGCGACCCTTCTGAGAGCGAAGGGTGGATCAAATCGAAATTCATCGCGACGTTGGCTGCGAGAACAACGGTCTTCGATCTCAAGTTACTTGTTTGACCAGCGTCCCAAGAACGGTCGCCATTGTCGGCGACGTCGGGTATACGTATGTTTGCGGTCGTACTCGCGTTTCGCAT
>NW_012026987.1:740131-846878 GCF_000956235.1 Wasmannia auropunctata
CCCGCCTCCCCCTCTCTCTCTCTCTCTCTCTCTCTCTCTCTCTTTCTCTCTCTCTCTCTCTCTCTTTCTCTCTCGGCGCATCCCGCTCTCCGCGACACACCCCCCGTATATTCAACATCACGCGAGAGAAGCTTGGAAATTCTTCTCTCATCTCGGACCAGATTTGAGAAGATTCCTTGGCATTTTCTTTTTTTTTTTAATTTTTGTAACATTGCAGATTTATTAGTAATGTTATTTCGTAATGTAAAACTTTGTCGTAACGAATATTATTTAAATTGACGATGGGAATTCAGCGTTACAAATCACTTTACATAAATCATTTTACATACCTTTGTGATGGCAGGCTAAATGAGAACAGAACGACTAGAGTACAGAGAATGAAAATGTAAAGCCGGAGGCTGAAGTTCGCAGGATGAGAGAAACAATCTAGGGCATGCCAGAAAATTATGTTCGAGACTCTTGTTGAATCAGATATTTTTTATAGAGTTAAAAGACTTATTCTTTTTCAAAATTTCAAAAAAAAGATTTATAATTTTATAAAAAAGAGATTTATAAAAAAAAATTTTTTTTAAAGAACAAATTACGTATTTGAGAATAAGTGAGTTTGACTAAGAGAAATGTGAGACGAGAACCTAAGAAAGCAGAAACGGTTGCAGAATCGAGAATTCGTATATCCGCGGATGTTTCAATAAAGATACAGATGAATTTTAAGTCGACACGTGGCGATTGTTAAAATCAACGTACGTATCACGAACTTCCTGCCGCGCGCACGTTCTGGCTTTTATCTTGATCCTCACGGCAACTTCGCCGAGACCGGAGCAATGAGGATGAGCAGGACGACCTCTGACCCGGCTTGAGATGCTCCAAATGGGATGCCCAGGCTTATCTGGCTTAAAAGTTCGTGGCACGCTGGCAGAGCCGTGGGATTATTCCGCTGTATACGAGCGCTTTATTGGCAAAGAGCAAGTTGCCGAAGAACTTTCTATTATACATAGTTCGTGAGGTGTTAGATCTTCGACTTAGAAGATCGTCGCTTGATGACTCTCTGGCGAAAGTTCTCGCTCGAGAGAACAAGCGAGAGGAAAGATCGACGGCGGAACGACGCGTCAACGACGGGGCTTCGGCGGGGTTACACTTAATTGCGATTGCCGTGCAATTTGCAACCGCGCTAACAATTATCCCGGATCGTAAAGCGATTTTACCACCGGCACTGTTAATGCAATATCGCTCGTCGCCGCGAGCCGCCGAGATTGGAATGAAAACAAGGAGCTCGACGCTCTCAGACTGATGAGATTTTCCTTAATGACCGAGGATACGCGGTCAAACAGGCGAGAACTTGTGATTTATGGATACGCAAGTTTCGCCGCCTGCCCAATCAAAAACTTTGTTCAAAAAAAAAATCCAAAAGAAAACTCATGATTTGTGGAATCGAAAATTATCAAGGATTTCTGAAAGGTGTATATAGATTTCTACATCTTTCGACGAATCTTTATGTATACACACAGAATATCCATCCATGGCGCAAAGCAAAAATGAGACGGCATATATGGGACAATTCGTTTCAAATCCAGCGAGCAGTGAGTAAGAGCTGAGGAAGAGCTGAGGAAGAGCTTCTCGTGTGCCGATAGGAGATATTTTCTCGGTTGAGATGATCGCGTGTCCCAAGTGTGGTAGCGGCACCTTCCAGGCACTCGGGACTTGGAGTGGCTACTTCGATGTTCCGCGAATACTCGGATCACTCGAGACCGTCCACTCGGTCCTTTCGTGTCTTTACAATTAGCTCTGTCTTCTAACGGAAATTCCGGCGGAGAACAAACGTCGGACCATTATCTCGGCGAAGGCAACTAGAGAGTCTCTTTCGCAGGAAGTATCCGATGCATCGGATCAGCCGGAGCTACTCTTCGAATTGATGGAATAGCGTTCTTTTAAAAAGATCAATTATCTTCCAAAGTATTTCTTCGTTAAAAATTGAGGTTCCACGGTGTTGGAAGTGTGTCACTTTTAGGCATTCTCGCAGTGCACATTCAATGACAACTTATTGCAGGTGACGATAGCGACGGATCTGGGCAAAATGGTCACCAGGATGCAGCTGGAGAGATCCGAAGTGGCTTTTTTCATCTACACCAATGGCAACACGTTGAGGTATGCATTACCAGCTATTTTCCTAGTTTCGGTCCCGATAGATTAACTCGTATTTTCGTTGAAAACAAGTTGTACGTCACCAACTCTATATATAAATATTATTTCAAATCTGTCGCTTGCCAATGTCAATTGCATTTGGTTAGATAATAACACAATTTAATTCCCTTTTCGTTTCCTTTCGCATTTCTGATACGCTCCGCGCGTGTAATTATCCCTCGACAGAAAGTCCTGTTGATCCGGCCACATGATCGTGCCGCAGCGACGAAGTGCAAAATCTCTTTCTCGAAACGAGAGCGCGCGGAAGATGCTCTCCGTTGCATTTCGCGTGATGAGAACGAATGGCTTTCTCGAGTCTCGTAATCGGGACGAGACGCGCGGATGCGACACGTTTCTGCGAAAACAAACGCTTCGCGGAATACCGAAGTAGTTCGCGACAATCGGTCGGAAAGCTGTGCGGAGTCGATTAAAAACAATACTGCTATCGTGCGTTTACGTTGGTTTTGATTTTAAATATTTTCGTAACGTACCCTCCGATCTTCTCCGATAGTTTTCCTTCTACGAACTGAACGCTCTCGGCAATTTTCATGCAAGCTCATCTAAAGAGACGATCAAAATTTGCAGAAAAAATATGTTTCAGAAACGCGAACAACGAATGTCCAATTAACGGTTTAGTTCTAATAGATATAGAAAAATAGTTTTAATAGATTAGATTCTAACGGATATAAAGAGTAAAGATAACTTCTCTTAACAAAATAACTAATAATTTAAAAATTACTATTTTTGTCTTCTCCTTTCTCTTGTGAATATTTATCTAATACAACGTGTATTTATCTAATACACTCGTTTCTCATGTGCTATTTTTTACGTAAAATAAAGAGTAAAGATAACTTCTCTTAAAAAAATAACTAATAATATTTAAAAATTACTGTTTTTTTTCTCCTCTCTCTTGTGAATATTTATCTAATACAACGTGTATTTATCTAAAACACTCGTTTCTCATGTGCTATTTTTTACGTGCGTAAAATAAAGAGTAAAGATAACTTCTCTTAAAAAAATAACTGATAATATTTAAAAATTACTGTTTTTTTCTCCTCTCTCTTGTGAATATTTATCTAATACAACGTGTATTTATCTAAAACACTCGTTTCTCATGTGCTATTTTTCACGTGCGTCCAATGTAATGCGGTCACTTTGCCTGATGCGCTTAGGAGACTTCGTCTCAAATGAACTACATCTTCCTCCCTAATTCACTTTACCCTATGCCCGCCAACTAGGTCGAATCTGACGCAGAGATTCGCCATAACTGACCAGGATCTTCACAACATGAGCACATGGCCGCTGGTATCCGTGCCCAGGGATGAGAGCAAGACGCAAACGTACGACGTGGTGAGCAAGGAGGCCTTCCAGGCACGCCTAGAGGACTTCAGGTAAATCGAATCGATCCACACGACGACGATGCGAAGGTCGTCTACGAACCTCCACGGCCCGCTACAAAGGCGGCCAACAACCGTGAAAATCGCCGCCCGCAAAATTTTGACCTTAGCTCTCAAGTTGGGTCAGCCGATGCGCTCGGCTGAGTCTCGGATCAATTAGGGGCAGACGCGCGGCGGACGAGGGGACGAATGAAAATTCTCGCTGGAAGTTTAACGGACGAAGTCCGTAGCGTTTGGAAATTGGAAACTTCTCGCGTTCGATCCGCAAAACACTCTGAACTTTGTTCGAACGATTGTGCTCGATTTAATCGAAAACGCTGCAAGTCTAAAAAGTTATCTGACGCGCCGAGGAAAACTTGTTGGACACAGCACGCAGCTGGCTCGTAGAAGAAACAGGTCGGAAGAAAAAAAAATAAGCGAAAAGTCCACGTGTAAAAAATTCCGCATTGCGGTCGCGGTTGTCCGCCGCGTACGCCCCGCGTGCGCGGGAATTGTATTTCTCGTGCGCGGGCAATCTTTACCTAATTAACTTAAGAGGCTCTTCCCGCACGCGCGCGCGCGTGAGTACCTCGCAATAATTATACCGCACCGTGGCGCGGTGCGGCGCGGCGGCGTGGGAGGCCGGCGACGCGACGTTCTTCGCAGGCGTAATTATTAAGACAAATTGCGGCTCCCCGGCGTAAGCGGGTGGTATCGCTTTGAGCGTCGGTAACCGGGCGGTTAATTCCCCGTGTTGGCTTTTACCCCTTTTCTCCGCGCGCGCTCGCTCGCCCGCGCGCGCGCGCCGGGGCACGACCACGAGCCCACCCGCCGGCATGGAAAGTTACGGCGGAAGCCCCCGTGCCATTCCCTCGAACCCTCGTCCCGACACTTGTTGAATTTCCATTCAGAGTACGAGTGGGGAATTCTCCTCTCTTTCGCCGTCCCTCCCTGTCGCTCGTCTGGGGCCTCTGTGTCCCACCTCGCAAATACTTACTTACTCGCGCAGACATCGAGTCCGTGCGAGGAGCGGGAGAGTACCCGATGTCTGATCGTAAGCTCGAGAAAAATGTTCTACGTTAAGCTACGGCGAAAGCGAAGGTAAAAGCTGATTCTCTTAATATTTAATTCTCTTTTAATATTAATTAAAAGAGATTACATTAATCTACCACATCAATCAATTGTGCAATATACGTATGTTCTAAGAAATCAAAGAAAAAAAGATCATTTATTTTCCTAGAAAAAGTATCTTTAAAATGAATTATATATAACATATGTAACAAAAATTGATTTTGTAAGAAAGAAACTTTCGATATTGGAAATTAATAAAATACCGAAGTAAACGAGCAAATTATGCGTTACTAAAGTAGTAAGTTTCGAAGCTAAGTAGTAATTCTGTACTAAGTTCGAAAGCTCACCGCGATGCTTTGAGTGCATTAGCTCTTGAAAAATCTTGGAAAAGTTAATTTCTTTTTGTTTTATTTCCTTCTATTTTCTATATACATATAATGTACGAACGTAGGAGAGTATTGGAATTTCTGGACGTATAGATAGAGCGACACGATTCAATAATGGAAAGCGGCGCATCGGCAAGAGATATTTCATCGTTAATGCTGGACACGCAGGGAGGGACCACCCCCCGTAGCGGCGGGACGATGCGAGAAAGGGGGTTGGTTATATCAAGTGGTACATCTCGAACGTAAGATAACGCGTGGCGATACGACGAGACCATCGCGGTCGTATTTTCTCACAGTGAAAATAGGACGGGGCGACAAGGGGATCGAACCGTCTGCTTCTCGATGTATCGATAGAGAGAAAGAGAAACGAGCGAGATATAATTTCCTATTGACCCCATAAAAGAAGACGGCGACGTGTGAAAATACGCAATTTTTTTATGCCAACTACGTGGGGCGCAACGATTCTCTTCTTTCGAGCGGCCAACAGCGCGAGAGGTCGCTTCCTACTTTTTACGCAAAAACGTACAACCCTTTTTCCCTTTATTTCCCGTTGAGGGAGGAGGAGAGGGAGAGGGAATTGCGTCGACAGGACAGAAAAAAAAGAGGAAACGCGCTTTTAACGAAGCGAGATTGCCGAAGCGGCAGATGGTGTGGCGGGGAAAAAAATTCATTATTTTTAATTAGGGTCTTAGGGGCTTTAATTAGAATGGAGCGACGCCCCGTTTTCAACTGATAACGCGTGGCCAGCGCGACTGGATGGATCACTTCGCGAAAATATCGGTGCGATTGCATTGACGAGCGAAACGTCGGAGCTTTCGGGGTTGCAGAGGCGTTTCGCAAAAGGTTTCGCTTTGACGTTTGGTTTTAAAGAGTCGGGTCTTTTGACGATAAAAAAATTCTCGGAAAATTTCTCGGCGGTCTGCATTCAATATTTCGGTGGCATTTAAACGATGATGAATACGATGAAAATGCCGGCGGTTGAAAACGGCGGCGGTCCTTTGAAGTCCTGTCTCGAGATCAAATATATTAATACCATTACTCACTATTTAAATACATTTTGTCATTAAAGTAGAAAAACGCATAGAAATCGACGTAAAAATTTTAATTAAACATTGTTTAGTCCGTAAGCTTCTTCATTCGAATTTAAAAGAACATTTAGAAAAACTGTTAACAAAAAACACAAAGGCTTCGTGTCTCAAAAGTCTCATCGGTCTGTCTGCCACTCGCGTAAAAAGAATTGAAAGTTTCTCAATTAAAAAATTTGTTGGTCCGTTGACTTTTCTGACAATTTAAGATTAAAAAATTCCGTCGCGCGTGGCTGGCGCACTTTTTACGGTCGCTTAGCGCCGGTCGGATAGTGCCCGGCGATTTAATTAACGTAATTTCGGCGCCCCGGCGACGTCGTGCGACGGAGCAATTTAATCGGAAACGCCCTCGTACACATCTCTCGATTAATCCTTTTCTCCCGTCGTCTAATTATATGTGTAGCGGAGGGTCAAAAGGCGTGGCGGAGACGAGCGAGAGCGGCGTGCACACGCTTTTATAATAGTCCCCCGGCGCGTCGCATTCGACTTGTCGCATCGATCGACGATAAAAATATTTAACCCTCATCCCGCCCCGTGCGCTCCTCTCTGCCAAGCGGACCTCGCAAAATCGAATGCAAATGCCCCTGACGATCTTTTCAACGTCAACGCTGAAACGGCGGATGCTCCTCTCTTTCTCTCGGAGTTATACGTTCGCGAATATTGCAAACGCATCGTTGCGCATCGTTGTGAAATGTGTAGTACCGCTAGTACCGCAGACTTCGTAAAACAAAAAAAAAAAAGAAAAAAGGGAAAAAAAGATAAAGAGGAGAAAAACTCACGGCTCTCTCGCCGACTGGATCTCGACTAAATCCTCGAATTTGTATTAATTACGCAATAATTGCGTCGTGCCCCGCGGCTTTTCTTCGGTCGGTTACGAAACGCGCGCGTTACGCAAACGAGAGAAATAATAGTTTCTTTCCGCTCTTTTTCTTTTTGCACGCGGGACGGATTTCTCCGACTTCGCTCCGCTGAATGAGTCCCACTTTGCGCGGGCACACGCCCGCGGGGCAATCGGGCCGCGTATTCCAACGTGTCGCGCGTGCTCCAATGTGGCAATATTTATAAAAGGCACGTTTTTCATTCCGGCGAAGCGAAAGCGGCGAGCGCGCGCGAGCCCCGGGCACGTACGTCCGATAAATCGATAGGGCGATAAAGTATCGATATGGAAAGGCTGGTTGCGCGCACCCGGAGGGTCGCCGACGGGCATGAAGACAGAGAATATTTTGTACGTGGCCGCCCGCGCTCTCTTTTTTTTCCCCTCTCGCTCACCCTCCCTCTCTCTGTCTTTCTCTCTGGTGTCTCCCTTTTCTATCGATACGACAATGCGCACGCTGATCGTAACTTGTGTCTCGAAATTGTGCGGCGGAAACTTCAATTTCGGCCCAGTTTTGTTCCGCGCCTCGCGTAATTGCAAAATACCTCAACCGTACTCCCATATCTTCCTCTCCCGTCGATTGAAAATATACGAATACATCGTTATCGAGCACCGCCGCGCGGTCTACTAGCGAAAATGCAAAAGGTCACAAAGCGGAGATTGAAACATTTTTCGAAATAATTACAGCATTCCCCATCGCACCGGTCGGACAAGCGGATAAGTCGGATTTACATCCTCCGTTTGAGAGAATAATATTTTGCGAAAGCAGGCGTGAAGTACCGATTAGACCGTCCACAGATAAAATCGTGGAAAAATTGTGGGAAGAACCTGAGATCGATTGGTTTAAAAATTGACAAGACTGTCGTTACATCAAAAAGATCAAATTCTTGCCGTGGGCGGATCTCGTGCCTTCGAGTCCTTAATTAGAAACGGCGCGTCCTGTTGGTAAGAGAAATCTCCGCGCCGACATCGAGGAGAGGTGTGTCTCTCTCCCCCGCCGATCGAATGGGGAGGAACGAAAGCAGAAATAAGACGGAAGGACCCGCGGCGGTTATCGCACGACCACGCACGCGGAGGACACGGTCGCATTTGTGTCAGCCGATAGATAACAAGGCACTAACAATCCTCGGCTGCCTTGACTAGCCGAGGAGCGTAGCTCGCGGGAAAAGAACGGAAATTCCGCGAGCCGATCGATGCAGAACATCATAACGGATTCCTGCGGACTTCCTTCTTATATATTTTCACGCTCCTTATGGAATTTTTATTTTATGACAGTTCAAAGAGAGAGAGAGAGAGAGAAAGAGAAAGAGAGACCTTCGTCTGTGAAATACGCTGCGTTCATTCGTCCATCAATTCGTTCGATAACTGGAGTACTCGGTCTCTTTCTCTCTCCCTCCTTCTCTTTTGAATCTTTGATTTTGAGATACACTGCATATATATTTATCGATTTATCTTCCTTGTTCGTTACAATTATATCCATATAAACTTCCTTTTCGTTATTAATTAATTCGTATTACTTCAGATACTCTTTTTTTTATCGTTCTTAAGAAAAATTCAATCACGGAATAAAATACACTTTTCTCCTCCTCGTAGGGCTTCGTATTTCTCTCCCCTATTCCGTTGCCCCGCCAGTATCATCGATACATCAATCATATCGTTTACGTTTCCTTTCTGTTACTATTACTCGCGGTTTACGTACTCCCTTGTTGCACAGTGCTCTTAGATGATGTGATTTCGGAATAAAACTTTTTTTTATTTTATCGTCTCGCCCCTTTTCTTCCTCCCTTCGCCAAATATATCCACTCACCTCTTCAGATCCATTTCGATTCTCCGTTTCCCTCCTCTTCAACGGCCTCGTTTACAATTGAATATATCGACAATTGAATTTGTTTAACCGTTCATACTCGCCGTGTTATTACTCGTGTTCGTTTCTACCGTGTCACGCTGCGATTATTCTTACGCATCCTCCATCTTTGCGCACGGTGGAGTAGTCAATCTCAGAAGAACGCAATAAAGCTGTCTATCTGCCCTTACAATAAGGTTGTCCATCTTTCTCTCCGTATATATACCATTGCTCTCCTCTTATTTTCATTCTCCTCGTCCGTTCTCTCTGTCTCTCTTTCTCTTTATCTCCTCTCTGTCTCTCTCTCTCTCGCTCTTTCTCTCTCGCGTTCTCTTTATGAGCAATGGAAGAGGTCGTCACACATGAGCGCGCGAGCGCCCATTTGGAGCAATAGACAGTATTTTTAGACTCCTGTCTTTCTCTCTCTCTCCCCTTCTAGCTCTGACTTTCTCTCTTTTCTATATATCTTCCCCTCCTCCTCTCCCCGTTTCTCTCTTTCTCTCTCTCTCTCTCTCTCTCTCTCTCTCTGTCACTTTGTCTGTCTTCGCCCTTTCCTTCCCCTCGTCGTCTGTCCACCGGTAAATCTCAGCTCGCTGACGTTCAACGTTGCGCGCCGATCAAACCCTCTTGTAACAAATGCGAAGGTCTACGCCGCCGATGTCATTATCGACCGACATCCCGCCACGTGCAAATCGTGTCCAAGGCGGCTCGCACCTGTCCGAAGGAACGCCGCGCGATCTTTTTTTAGACCGTCGCCTCTCGGACGGGGGCGAGATCCCCTCATCGTCTCCAGACGAAGATGATGAGGGAAAAGGCGCCCCGACGAATATTGAAATTGAGACATAAGTAAAAGTTACCCGTGTTCGTTCGTTAAAAAACGCGTGATTCAATATGCAGTTGTGATCTCTTCTTTTACTTCTTCACGAGGGAAATTTCACGAGGGAGGAACGTCGAGCTGCAGAAAATTTTGAATGTTACATCCGGACCAAAATCGCTCAATCGGATTATGTTTCGCGTGCGATGCACGGTGCAATTAGATTCACACAAAATACGACTCTTAAATTACTTGTCTCCACGATGAGATTGTGATTCGGAGATGATCTCCGAAGACATAATATATATCGATTGCGTTTTGTATACTTATAAGAGATCGCTGGTGCACACGACGATCACGGATTAAACACGAAGTTTGTTCGTTTATTTCCCGCAGGCAGAAGATAAGTTCGGAGGCGAGCAGCATCTCCGAGGTGATGGCGTGGTACACGAGCGTAAACGCGGCCATGCTGGACCACCTCACTAATCAGATCAAAGAGACGGACAACAGCGGGGTGTGGAGGTAACGCGCGTTATTGCAATATCCTCCTGAGAGATCAGAGGACGCGACGGAGACGATAATCCGACCGGATCTCTCGCGGGGGAGAAAAAAAAAGCGAAAATCCGCGCGCGATACACACGGGGGACTTCCGCGTTTCAGGTATCTGATAGCCTTCAAGAATCTCCTGCGGAGCATCGAGAGCCTCGGTATCGCCTCCGTGGAGGGGATCAATTACTTCGGCCGAGGTGGCCTCAGAAGTGAGAACTACATCAATTACGTACGCCACGAGACGCTGGGCCGCGACCTTCTCAACGCCGCCCTGACGTACGTGCCCTCCCTGAAGAAGTTTTACGACGAGCTCACGCGCACAATGCCCGAGTACGACAAGATCAAGGCAAGGTAAAACGTTTCTCGCGCTCCCCCTCTATATCTCTGATCGCGAAAGACACTTATTGTCTCGTCAGGGAAAAGTTACTGGCCTCGTGCATGTAACTTCCGTAAAATATAAATCTAGAGAAAGAAAGTTGTCCCGAGTATTTTGCGGTATAACAAGGAAATAGAATTTGTTCTCGACGACGCTTCACGATACTCGACACGTGCAATAATCAAAAGATGAGAAATACGAATACGCTGTATTTTAATTACGATTTTGAAAAATTGAACATATTTCTCTACTGATTGGAGGATACTTGTAAATTACTCTCCACCGGTATTCTCGCGAGAAAGCGTGGATTACCCGCGGGCAATCTGATAATTTGGAGGAAGTGTTTCGTGAAGGCGCCTTCATGAACGTCGACGGCGTAACAGGCCGATGATAGATTACGGCAATAAGAGCGGGTAGACAGGACGAACGTTTTGCATTCTCTCCTCAGACGAAATGAGATCCTGCAGAATCAGAGGAGGGAGCCGAGCGTGGAGGACGCAATCGCTTACTTCGACTCAATGGCCACTTACATCGACGAGCTGCGTAAGCTGCAGCGGGAATTGCGTCACATGATAAGGTAGCGAATCTTCATAATGGAATTGTCTCTATGTCTAGACTCGTCTCGAGACTCGTAAAACAACGGGAGATCCATCCAGATTATCTATGCGGGACGAGTACACGGGGTATTCGGTTATTGCCGTCATAATCGAGAAAGGGTGCGTTCCATTTAACGCTCGCAACGCTTTTGAAATCATTTCATCTTTGTTGTTTATCAAACATTAAACAAGGACAAGTAATGTTCGCAAGCGTTGCGAGCGTTAAATAGAACGCAGCCAAAGTATCGATCTCTTGCTCCGTGGAATGGGATAATTTTGCAAGAGAAATCTCTCCTTAGAAATTGCTCAATGCGCGATTAAGAATAATTCATTTCGAATGAGTAAATGTGTTATGTTGGATTTTAATAGATTGCAGCTTTTTCAAATCAATATTCCTAACAAGAAAGTAAATTTTCTCAATCTTTTGTTTCCGTCCTGTTCAGTGAAATTTAGTAATTCCTCTAAGTCTCGTATTTTAGTAAAATTAAGCGATATTCTGCTAATTAAGTTTCTAAATTTAAATTTTAATAGATTGTGTATTATATCAAATGAACCAGTCTAACGTTCTTAAAAATGTCTCAATAAATTATACTTTTTCGATTTTTTTGTTCCTATCTCAATAAAATAATAATTTAACAAATTTAATATATCTGCTCATTCACTTAAGTTTTACTCACCGCGATTTACTGACGATGATGTCTTTTATAAATTTATAATATTGTTAATAATGCTTTGTAATTTTTCATGATTTTTATATTATATTATCTATAAAATATGTTGACCAATGATAGACTTTTCATCAGGGATTACGTCAATTCGACGTTACAAGACGCGAGCAACAAGGAAGTCGCGGGGATCGCTATCGTCGTTCTGGTCCTGGTGGTGTCCCCCATCATCATCATACTGATGCGCAACGCCGTCGCCACTATTCAGGTTCGCGCTCGGTTCAAAGCCGAGAGTCGATTTGATATTTCCTTTCATGCTTATACATGCGACTCTCTTTCACACGTGGCGCTCGCAATAATTTGTGTACAGGATGTAACACGGGCCTCAATTTTCATCGCAAACTTTTTGGCAGAATTTAGAACTTGATTTTCCTTTAATTGAACTAACCACTTCGGGAGAGTATGCGTCTTAAAATAATCGAGCAATAATTCCCGAGTTATAAGTGGCCAAAGATGAAGAACGCACGCAATTACTATTTTCCCGATCTAAGAAAAAAATGAATACGACGGAATAGATTCAACGATTCCTTTTATTAATTGTTCGTCTGAACTGGGTTTCATATTCGCGACAACACGATTTTTTTCCGATCGTCGCTTGTCAACGTTAACTTTGCCCACTTTATCGGATGCAGAATTCACGAGAAGAGCCGTGGGAAGTTTTCGCGGCCGCGCGTTAATTATTTCGCATCGCGACGAATCCTACCGCTCGATTCCGCGCTCTCGAGGCCACGAGGTCGTCGACGACTAAACGTCGCGTCGCGTGACTGACGTCTCAATGGAAAAGCCAGTTGTTGAAGTCGAGGTCGCGATGAGAGAAGTTTCAGCCTCTGAACAAAAACGCTTTTTATCGCTTCGTAAAGCTTTCGTTCTATTTACAGAAGAAATTAACATGCAATATTAATACGTTATGGTCGCTATTTGTTATCAATCGTTATTTCTTTGCGAGAAAGACGCACATTTTCTATAAGGATCAAACCTTTCTTCTGTAACATTATAGTTATCTATTTCTCTTAGATTTACGCAAGCTGTTTCGTCTTTGAGATTATGATTAAAATATATACTTTAATATGTACTTTAATTTTCTCACATTTTAACAATTTTTTTTATAGGTATGCATAAGAAAGATTATCCTTGCTTTCATTCTAATTATTGTAAACCTTCAACTGGTTATTATAACACATTCAACTAATTACAGATGTACGCCGCAAATTTAGCTCAAAAGGCACGCGAACTCAAACGCGAGAAGAGGAAGAGCGACACGTTGCTCTTCCAAATGCTTCCGCCCAGCGTTGCCCAGCAACTTAAGCAGACTCAGCAGGTTAATTCAAGTTATCTCGAATAAATAATTTACAAAAATTTAAGAATTTAAAAGGTGCTTTTTTTGTTCGCCGCACCCGAATGAGGCTGCACGATACTTAACACTCGATCGCGTCCGCTCAATCATGAGAAAATTTGGATCTTTTTTAAAAATTTTATATGCTTAAATCTCAATCTGTGTATTTGTGAATCTCAATTATAATTTCTAAAATTAGCCGATTTTCCTAAAAATATCTCGATCTTCGGGTAAATCAATTTTTGGAATCAAAAATTCTTTGATCTCCAAAACTCCGCAGTAATTAAATACTACTCTTTGAACTTTTTCCCCCATTCGCGCTTCTTCTAAGTGACTGATCGTGCGGAATAATGAGAAAATAAGTTCTTTCATTACCTGTAATCCACGCGCTCGTCGCGATCGATGAATTCATAAATTTTTTCGTCCATCAGGTGCCGGCGGAGTATTACGAGGCGGTGACCGTCTACTTCAGTGACATAGTCGGCTTCACGGAGATCGCCGCGGAGAACACGCCTCTCGAGGTGCGTTCCTCTCCTCGTTCGTTCCTCGTTCCGACGGGAAATGACCGATCGATCCTGAAACAAGTTTCCAAATTACGCGAAAGTTTCATCGCGGCGCGATGCTGCCGCTCGTTGCCGCATACGATGAAATCGCGCGCATATCCGCGCGAATTTCCGTGGGTGGTGCACGCAAGGATTATCCGAATCTTGACACGTGGCAACTGATCATCCGTCCTCCTATGTATTTCTTATTCTCACCTCGTCGCCTTCATTATATATCATCACTCTCATTGTTATTCTGATTTCTTTTATTATTTATTTATTTATTTAATCTTATCTGCGATTGTATATCCAGTCAGATTTAATTCTTTATTTTACGCGCGGAATACGACGGAACGTAACGATTGATTCACGTCCAAGATGTCGGCGTAAGGTAGTGACGGGAACCGCGTTTCTTCCAGGTGGTGACGTTCCTCAACTCGATCTACAAGCTATTCGACGCGCGCATCGAGTGCTACGATGTTTACAAGGTGGAGACCATCGGGGACTCCTATATGGTCGCTTCCGGTCTACCCGTGAGAAATGGTAAAAGTACGAAACACCCCCCAGCTCCGCGTGTTGTCTTGAAGCATGCTCGATGTCGAAACAGTGCCGCACGCTTCCCTTCGGGTTCTTTTCGTGCACATAAATTCCTTATAAGTTTCTGGACGAAATAAAACGTTTTTTTTTCTTTTCTTGCATTCTACAGTTCAGTGTTTGCTGTTTCTTTTGGATTTCGTTTCCTCTCGCTTTAATACGTCGATTTCGCGTCCCTCTCAGGTGACAAGCACGTGTCCGAGATCGCCACGATGGCATTGGACCTGCTGGCGGCTTCGTCCGTGTTCCAGGTGCCCAAACGTCCCGGCGAACGGCTGCAGATACGAAGCGGCGCCCACACCGGTCCGGTCGTGGCCGGTATCGTTGGCAGCAAGATGCCTCGTTACTGCCTCTTCGGCGACACCGTAAACACCGCGAGCCGCATGGAATCGACCGGCGAAGGTATAGAAATAATTAGAATTAAGCTATCAATGAAAAAGAAAATCCTTCGCATCTTCCATTTTCCTCAAATATGTAGATTTCAGTGTATTTTTCCATTTACGTATATTTGAATTAGAATTAAGCTATCAATGAAAAAGAAAATTCTTCGTATCTTTCATTTTCTTCAAATATGTAGAGTTCAGCGTATTTTTCCGCTTACTTATTTATATACTTTCCATTACGTTTTAATAAGTTGATTAATTTTTTTCTGCCGTTTCGTCGAAGCTCTGCGAATTCACATCAGCTTGGAGATGAAGAAGGCTCTCGATGCGGTGGGTGGTTTCAAGATCGAGCACCGTGGCCTTGTCGACGTAAAGGTATTTTTTAATCTTTTATTTATATATAAAACTTAGTTATAATAACATATTGATTTTCCTTCAGCCCATCTAACAATCCTCTTCTCATGTTTTTATTGCATATGTACACATCGTCCTAAGAATGTCGAGATAAAATTTTAATTAATAAATAATTAATTTTCTTTGCTGTTTTGAATGATCTTGCTCTTCAGGTGCGAGTTCCATTTTCGGTTGCTATTCTTTCAGGGCAAGGGCCTCATGGACACGTATTGGTTGGAATGCAAGGACGGCGGTATCGCGCGCGCCGCCGAGCTCGACCTGCCGTCGTTCTTCGAGGACGTACGACCGGTCTTCATGCGGCGCCTGCGTGAGGAGGGCACCCTCTGATGCGAGCCGTACTCTCGTCGGGACCTCTGGTACCTGAACCGGCGCCCGAATCCATGCATCGTCCGGTTGTCCCAGCCGAATCTGATCGACCATCTGAAGCGACCGGGCCAAGGTCGTAAGAACCGGCTGTCCCATCCGAATCTGCACATCACCCCCGTCAAGGTGCCGCCGCAGTCGCAGTCGAGCATCGAGTCCCAGGACTCGGGCACCTACGAGTGTACCCGTTCGACAACCCCCTGCCCGCCGAGTTATTCGCCCGCGAGTCAGCGCAGCCGTTACTCGCAGCCGAACCTGCCGACCCTGCTGATCTCGTACGATCGGCGATCGGGCGGCTCGCCGGATCGTCGCATCCGCATGTCGCAGCCGACCCTCAACTCCAGCCTGAGCGGCATCAATTCGTTTAACTTCGTCGGCATGAACCGCGGCAGCGGCGGTGGCCGCCTGTCCTACACGAGTCTACGTGCCACCTCAGGCGACAACAGCATCAACGAGGAGGAGAGACTGTCGACGCCGAACGTGCACGCCCTGGGCGGCAGCGGAAGCCCCCGTGGCAGCCTGACGATGGAACGGAGCTCGTCGCGCCTGTCGCAGCCAGATGTGCGCCGGTTCGCCCTGCGGCACGATAAGCGCGAGCGGCTGTCGCAGCCCACCCTCGTCACCGGCGACTACTATCCCGGTCGGACGCAGCAACGGCTCTCCCAGCCGTGTCTCAGCAGCGGCGGTATCGGCATACACTCGTCCTCGCCGCCACCCTACCCCCTCAAGCACAAGAGATTCGGGCCTGCCGTCCTGCAGGCGAGCCAGCGCGACCGCCTGTCGCAGCTGGACATCGGCGCCAAGTATCGAAACATCAAGGACAACAATGCCGCGCAGGTGAAGTTCAATCGCGATCGGTTCTCGATACCGGAGCTGGAGACGCAGAACGATCTGCGGCTGATGGCCGGCACGCCCAAGCAACGCTTCAGCCTGGACAGCCAGTTGCAAAAGCAGCGCTTCAGCTTGGACAGTCAGGACAGCTGCAAGTCGCGGCTGCTGCCGATCGCCAGCTCGCCGATTTTCGAGCATCAGCAGATGAAGACCGAGGAGCTCATGGGGATTACGTCTGACAAACTGAAGAGTCCCACCTGCGAGGGTCTGCAGAGCGTGATCGTCGCGAGCACGTCGCCGATCTTCCCGCCCGGCGAGAGACGATTCCTCGCGCCGGACTTCCCGTTCGCGGGCAGGAAGATATCGACGTCGCCGTCGCCGCCCAAAGCGGAAATCATCTCGTTCGGCAAGTTGGGGCGCGGCGGTAAACCACCGCCGATTCCGATCCGGGAGCGAATGTCGGTGCCGGAGATCAGAAACTCGAGCCTGCGCCGGCTGCTGGACCCGCCTGCCCGGCAGCGGCACAGCATCGCCGGCAATCTGAGGCAGTCGCTGTTGTCGCCGGTGAAGCTGCCGGAGTTCGGCACCGGTAGCAGAAAATCGCCGCGGTACTCGATCGACGACGCGCTCGAGAAGCTGAAGAGGATCGAGAAGGAGGAGAATCGACGGAACCAGGAGACGAGCGATAGCAAGGAGCGGGAAGCCAGGGAACAGGAACAACAGCAGCAGCAGCAGCAGCAGCAAGATAAGGAGCCGAAGCACATCCAGCGGCATTATTCGTACACGTACGAGACGCCCGGTAGCGACGAGAGCGGTAGCGGCTCGACGCTCGGCAAGCTGAGCGTGGGCGGCACGCCGAAGCGCAAGTTCCTCGAGAGTAACTTCGACGAGAACGAGCAGGTGATCACGACGGTGATCGAGACGGAGATACCGATGATCTTGCCGAGCACGCCCGGCAAGTACGCGAAGAAGGCGCAGGCGTATTCGAGCGAGACGCCCAAGTGGGTCCGGCGGTATCTGGAGAACGAGAATTCTCCGAAGGTGGACAGAAAGCCCTCCACCACCGGCAAGGAGCAGACCGGCAAGGAGCAGACCACCGGCATCGTCAGGACGAATCGCAGGAGCAGCCGCAGGAAGAGCTCCCTGGAGTCGATCGAGTCGGTGACGAAGAAACCAGAGGAGAAGGCCCGCTCCAAGTCCGCCAGCTGCGAGGAGAGGAACGCAGCGACGGACGTCACGGAGCAGAAGGGTGGCGTGAGGGAAACCTACGTGAGGATCGTACCGTCCAACAACGCCCAGCAGGAGAACAGATACGAGGTCAGCGTGGAGACCACCGCGACGACATGGACGAAGACCGACGGCCGGAGTCTCTACGGCGACGACACCGACACGGACGATTCCACGTCGATATAAACGAAGGGAGGTGATTTCACATCATGATGTCATCACCGCTTCGTCGGATTTGATCGCTCTGATCGCTATCGCTAAGCCGCACGATTTTAGCACGATCGATCTCGAGGAAACAAAGGGAGCTCGATTATTCTGACAAATGCGTCTCGGAAAATATACGATCATTTCCTGTAGACTTTCTATTACTTAAAAAAAAATTTTAATTGCACGTCGTTGTAAAAATTTATATTAATAACAAAAATAATCGGTGCGGTCAAACGATTCCTTTAAAATTTCGAACCGACATCGCAAATTACTAATATACTGGCCATTGTTATTTTCACAATTAAGTATGTCAATTAGAACGATTAATCAAGTATTGCATTCAATTTGTTTGAATGATTAATTATTTAACAAATGTGTTCAACACATAAAAATTTTCCGTTATTATATACGTTAATAACGGGCTGATAACTTGAAATTTCGATTTGAGAATTTCCAGCTATAAATAAGGATGCGAAATCTTAACGAGAAATCTCGAATCGTGACACTATCGCTGTATGAAATACTTGAACGACGAGAATCTACCAGATTAAATTTACACAGCTATGTTATAAGGGACTGAAAAGAGAGCACACTGTGCATGTATCTCGAATCAGTGAAACGAGAGTAGCATAAGTCAGACCGTGTACCGCGATCGAGATAGGCGCGGAGGTAGATCGACGCAAAGAAGACAAAGATGATCTCGAACAAAAATCTCGAATATTTTGTACTTAAATACGCTGCACTCGACGTCTCGTCCGGCGAGATGAACCGGAAGTAAAAAAAACCGAATGCGGAACACCTATTTTTGCACGAACAGAGAGGACCACGTACGATACACGCGATACTCCGCATGCGTTCAGCCTAAATGACACTTTCTCGAATCCGAAATGATTTCTGCTTTGTATATATCTCGAATGTCCAAGAGGGAAGCCAGGAAGGATATATATATATATATATAGGACGATCGAAAGAGACACGCGATATCGAAAAACTTTCTTCTCATTCCCGTCAAAGTCTCGCACGATACGTATAGATCGTTGGATTTCGGGTTTTCTCGATTCACGTGCGATCGAATTTCCGAACAATCGCGTGAGACCGTTCGATCGTTCTGCACAAAATAATGTATATTTTGTGCATTATTTTTATCAAGCTTGTAGGAACTAAGTGTGTAAAGACAAGTTACCTTGTACATATATCGATGGTGAGTTATAATATACTGCTGGATGTCGACCGTTGCCTCGTTACAGAATCTGTGGGACCGTTTGATGTTCATGAACATACAAACTCTTCATTTCTCGTCGGGAAGGTATTTTTCGCTTGCAAAATCCATGCCGGATCTCCGCGATTCCATCGTAATACTGTTAACCGCGAAATCAATTTATTTAAGGTAACACGAACGCGCGCGCGGGCGAATGTTTGTTCTTGATGATACTAGTCATTAACACGGTTTACGAGTAATCGGATATATACAGGGTGCCTTTGACGAATCGCCTCTGCAAAGATTTAATTAATAATTAAGAGGACAGAATATTCTTCTAATATTTGTTTGATTTTTTTTATCCAAGTGGTTAGGCTATTTTAACATTTTTAAATCAATTATTAAATATTAATTGATAATCTATAAAACATTTATTTTTAAATGATTTTATTAATATCTCAAAGTTTCTAATTTAATCTAATTTTTATATTTAATAAAACTTGCTTGTTGCACATTATTTGCAAATAGCTAAAAAAATTTTAATATGTTAAATCTTATGAGTTTTCTTATTCATATGATATACAAAAAAAAAATTGAAAAAATCTATTTTTTTAATTATTGATGTTATTTTCAAGTAAATTTTTTCTGATTTTTGACCAACGCGTCTATTTTACCTCCTATTTCAAGAAAAATATTAAAGATAGTTTTTTTAAGCACCCTGTATATATATATATATGTATATATATATATATATATATATATATATATATATACACACGCGTAATCTTTCCGCGGATATTCCGATATGAACGCGAATGTATATGTGAATGTTGAATAGTTATTATTTAGCAGTACGTCATTTTACTCGTATATACTATATGTACGGCATTTAATACACCAGTAAAGATGTCAAATATTAGTCGAAATATGCATAACATAAAACATTATACCTTGGAAAAAAAACGTGCCCTCTGTGTACATCCGATTATATATAGATAAAAATATATAATCCATTGTTATAGCCCGAAAGAATTCTTCAAATCCTTCGATCGTATCGTTATCATTTTACGTATTGCTTCGTACACGTTCGTCAAATTTTATACATTATATACTTTTACGGTTCCGTGCCTTCGTCTTTCTTAAAATCGATCGAGAGATTCTCCCGTCCTTAATAACTTTCTGAAAATTACCATTGCTTTATTATAAAAGAATATTCCAAAGAAAAACCACGTCGAACCAATAGAAAATTCCATTCTACATTCAGATTATTACATGACAAATTCCGCAAGAAGCCGTATAACTTGGTACGAATGGTTATCCATGTACAGTAACACGTCTTTAAATGCAGCCTCTCGTAAGCGCGATCGGAATCGCGAATAAGTAATTGCGTGTAAAAGTTTTCCTAGCTAGACATGATGCACCATCAGATAACATATTTATTGTGAAGACGGTGCTCTTTGAGACACGGCATTGAGCAGAAACGATTGGCGTTGTACTCGAAAGGCACCTTGTCAGTCATGTCGATGGCGCATTGGAAGCATCGTGACACCACGGTGTATCCTTCGCTCAACATCCGATTCTGCGTGACTAAAGCTCTCTACAAGATGAAGAGAAAGAAAAAAATATTAAAACCAGGGCTGAGTAAAAGAAGAAAATCAAGTTAGTAACGAAATGTACTTTCGACACTTCGTGTAATAATGCGATTAACCTTTTCTTTATCGCTGAGATTAAGGAATTTCTGCTTCTCATTTTCCTCCTGCTTCTTCAACTCGAATTCCTTCCTCTTAACCTTCTCCTTGAAGCGTTTCAACTTCCGCTGCTGTCTTTTCTTTTCCGTCTCTGCTTGTTCTATCTCGTCAGAGAGCGGCCCAGGTATTTGAGACTATCAAACATTAAAAACGTATGTAGAAGTTTATAATAAAAGTACTTTCCAAGTAAATATATTAATGTAACGTTTTGCCTGTGAATAATACCTTTTGATAGTTGAACTTGTCCGGGTTAGCCTCCATAAATCTTCTAAACGCATTTCTAGTTTTCTTATCGTTCGCAGCGGCATAAGGCGTCTGCAGCTTTTTATTTTTATTGCAAGGATCAGATCCGATTTCCAATAGCAACCTGTCGACAAATCGAATTACGTGACAGCCAAGATTTCGTAAAAATTTATTATAAAATTTATCCTGTAATAAATAATGCCGCACGCACCATACTTGCTCGTAGTGTCCACCGAGCGCCGCCAAATGCAACATTGTGTTGCCATCCTCGTTGGTATCGTTAACCAATTTCGCCACGTCATCCGTGTTCACGAGAGTGCTATTGGACGTAGTGCAACTGTCCGTGATATCTTTCTTGTTCTGCTCCTCCTCGCACTCTTTAATTTTGGCTAGCAAATTATCAATGATTGACGATAACAGATCGTTATCGCCTCGCTTACAGGCAGTCCATAATTTAGTCTTGGCATCTGACAGCACTTCATTGTTCATCTGAGCTGAAAATAATATAACATAAAACATCCTATCTTAAAATTGCCGTGTTACCTGCGTTGGCTATTATGTGGCTATTTTCTAAAAAATCGTGATTTTATTTAAAAATGGCCGATTCAATATGGCCGATTAAAACATCATTGTATTGAAAATTGTTAAAATTTGTTTAATTAAAATGTAATTTGGTATAAATGTTATTGGACGATGTATGGAGTTTAATACGCACCGCGCGCAAAGCGTCATTTTTTTTTAAATTTATTTTTTATCAAAAATTGTTAACATTTGTTTAATTAAAATGTAAATTGATATAAATGTTATTAGAAGATGTATGGGATTTAATACGCAGCGTGCGCGAAGCGCGCGCCTGTTATGTACTAGTTAAAACAAAATGTACATTAATACATTTTTTCACTTACTCTTAATTTTAATTGAAAAAAAATCTTTATATTGTATAATTTAAACAATGTGGATATACATTCTCTCACGTTAAATTTTGCAAAAAGATTACAACTTTAATATGGAATGGTCTACTTTGAAAAAATGAGACACTTACTGTCCTTCTTCACTTTCTTCTTCTGTCGATGAGCTTTCTTGTTCTTCATGTATCTCGGCACAGTATCTTGAAACGCTTGTAAATTCTCCCTAAATGAAACCTCAAAATCTTTCTCAATTAAAGGGATGCCCAGTGGAAAGTTCGCATCCATTTCGGACTCGGAGGACGATTGAGCTAATCTAACAATAATATCTGTAAAATAAACATAAAACAAATATAATTATACAAATATTATTTTTAACAATAATCACAGCTATCTAAAAAATTGGGTATTTTAAGACTAATAATTACTCATGTTTTATATTAAGATATATACCTGGCAGTGGCCGATTCGGACTTTTCCTCGGTTTCGCTCTATCTATATGCGGACGAGAATTCCGGTGTTGCTTCTCCGGGGTAGTTTGCGTAAGTGCCTTAATTTTATCGTTCTCCTGTGGATTACCGTTACTACTGGCGTTAGGATTACACTCGGTAGCAACTTCTCCCTCAGGTATCTCGCTCATGATCTCCGGTTTCGAAACCTTCTTACGCACGGGCTGTCGCGGAGAGTTGGGGAAACAGTCCGTGAAATCCGCCGCGGAGCCTAAATATGGCATTACAAAAATGATCGGCATGAATTGAATACGAACGAAATTTAGACTGTGCGAACAACTATTTACCATAAATCTCCATAGTGCTCAGAATATCATATACCCTCTTGACTTCTCGAAATGTCGCTCTGCGAGTAGGGAATGGCAGTGGTCTTATTCTAAAATCGTTCTTGTCTAAGGGTGGATTCTTGCCACCGAAGAGCACCGTGCGATTGTGCGGACCGACCGCTCGGTACAAAATGGCCGATGAATTATTGATGTGCATCGACCATGACTCCAGTATCTCTTGTACGTGCTAGAAGACGTCGTCACGTTAGCTTTGCAATTTGTCAAATTTAATTGCGCTGGCCGTTAAACTCGTAAAACGCTGATCTCTACAGTTGTTGCAAAGAGTATGTACCTGAATAAGCGACGCCTCGTTATACCTTCGCAAACTGGCACCAGCGCTTTTCGCGTGATTACCGTTCGTGCGAGAATTCTGAGCGAAGCCCTGCTTTGCCCGCACGGTGTAGGAGTGGAAAGTCTTGTGCACGAGAGGCTCACCATCTGCGAGATAAAAGTGATGTACATGCAAGACGAATGTGCGCAACGGGAATATATTTTCTAAGATGCGTACCCTGAAATACGGCCGCGGCGAAGTGTCCACCACCGACCATGATGACCGTCCACTTGGTCTTTCTGCCGCTGCCCAGCGCCTGAGTGATCATGTCGGTGTCTTTTTCGGGAATATCCTAAAACGTAATTGCATATCTCCCGATCTGGCAACAACAGAAAGCACGCGCCACAAGTGACTCTAACAAAGTACAGAGCAAGTTTCAAGATAATATTCCGTGCGCAATTATATATATCTGTCATTCTGTATCTTTTGCAAGCATCCGTGTAACGATAATAGCGCATAGATATTTGCGCCTCCCTAACTGACGACAATCGAGCTAACGATACCAAGCATACCTTCTTATGATGCAGCAGACACCGGTAGATGCTGAATATATCGCCGTCCTCGTTCTCGAAAAACACCTTGGTGTGACGGCTCGCGACGATCTGCAGCTTCCGTTCCTTGGACACTTCCTCGTTGTACTCCGTGTCCGAGATATCCGACTCGATTGCCCTGGCGCGTCTTTCTGACGTCTTTCTGGACCTGCCAAGTCCAGTCTTACTTGACGGCTCGCTCGGCTTGGCTTGCTCGTTAGACGAGGCCCCAGTCTCCGAAGTACCAGCATCGTCCTCGTTCTCGGACTCTGCCTCGCTACCGGACAGGCTAGACATGTCGCCTACAAAATTTCCACATGCCTAACTGTTTCCGCAACCGTCGCCGGTGTACTTCATCTCAGACTGTACCTTCGCCGGCCAACCTATTGAAACTGTCCTCGCTAATTGACTTCAGGCCGTTCAGATGTTGCTTGAGATTGTAACGATGCCAATCCAGCTTGTAGTGGAGCCGCTGCTGCACCTTGTCCTCGAACTCGGCGTTGCAGTAGGAACAACATAAGGAGTCGGACACCACCAGCTCGCTCAATATCTGCTCGCTGTCAGGCACTATAAAGCAGAGAAACATAGAACGTTGACAAATTGTTGACACACAGATATCTCCTGTGATTTTCTCACGCGTATTGAGAAATTAAAGACAATCCTGTGGATTTTTAAGAATAATCTCATTAAAAAAATATTCAACTTCCCTCAATTGTCCTTATAATTAAACTTTATCTCTCTCTACAGTCCAAAAAGACCATTAATTTCGTGATTAATATCAGATCCAACTGATTACATTACAGAAAAGCAAAGTAAAAGCAAAGTATACTCATTGGTAATCCTTATAATATTCTAACCTCCAACACATCGACATTAGCATCGCATATTATACATTTTAAATATAATTGTAAATTCTGGGATACAGAACGATAATGTGGAGGAAAATAATCCCGATTATGTCGCATAATCTTATCACGGTAACATATGTTAAATAACATCCTCCGAATTCGAATTTTTAATAAAATGTAAACACAGTCGGGGGACGTAAACATTTTAGGCTACGCTCCGACGTGCACATCAATTCCTCCACTCTGCCCCCCCAAAAGCCTTTGAATCGACCGGGTCCGCTAAAAGCATCGAAATCTCGCGTTCCGACAAGCGTAATCGTTTCTCCCGAAACAATTACGCTGCTCCGGGATACAAGCTCGCTCTCGGTGTCCTTCGTGCCTTGTCAAATGTCACATATGTGATTCATCCGTTCTAGCTACACCTTCTGCTCCTAATCCGCGCAAACGTTCGTCACCCTGAAACCCGTGCCAAAAAAAAAAAAAATCTAATCAAGCGATGAAAATAAACACATCCTAGTTTCGGGGTTCCTTCCGTCTCGATTCTCGGCGAGACACCGGGTTCGCGGCTCACCGTAGGAGGACGGCGATTGCATGCACCGCGCAACCTTGATCCCCCTGGTGATCCGGCCGAAGTCGTCCTGATTGTGGATCTTGCAGATGACCTGATGATCCGCCGCTTTCGCGACCTCGTCGGCGGGCGGGCGCGTCTCGCTTGCCATCTCGTGGAACGAGGAGATCCGAAGGAGGAAACGATGAAATGGGAAAGGTCGACGGAAAAGTTCGGCGGACGGGGCAACCGGAGGACTCGCTCACAAGCTTGCCAAGGCTCGCGCACGGCACGATACACACACGCACACGCACACACACGATGCTGACCGTTTCGCCGTCTTGCGCAAACCCCTCGCCTCGCGTGAATCAGTCGCGATTGCGTCAACCGCGCCGCGTGTACTACACTACTACCGTGCGTGCGCGACCGTGTCGCCGTCGTCGGGCGGGACGTTCGAACTGGGGAGAGAGAGAGAAAAAAGGGATCGCGCAACGCGCGATTACTTTTGCGAATGTAAATTCAATGTTTATTGGAACGGCGCTCCGCTTTTCTCCGCGCAGGAGAGAACGCACATCGTGTGCGTGTACATACAGCGATAATATTAACAATTAAGGCGCAGCTTACACACTATAAATAATACTCCTTTTGTTTTCCTTCCTTTCAATCCTGTCTTACGTTAGTCGTTTAAAAAATAAAATATTCCTTTACAGCGTATTTCTGAAAAATCATTTCTGCGACGACCGGAAAGAACGATCATGCTCTTATCGCCTAAACTTCCGGATTAATCATCTTACTCTAGCTCGCATGTTTCTTTAAAACGTGTATATATATATATATAACTATCATTTCTCGCGCTCTCCAATGTCCAATGTTCGTAAAATGTTTCGTAACTTTCACAAGTGTTCACGAAAATTTATTGTTTTACAACTCAGTCAGAAACATTTTGTTTAGAATTGGAGAAATTCTTTTTATATTTCATAATAAAGCTTACGAATCTCACCGTTGCCTCGCGGTAACAATTAAAAAGGATTGACCGCGTTTTCCATCTCATTATTGTACGAGCCACGACGCACGGGTACTTATAAATTTTTATAAACGTTCGCAATTAAAAGTCGTAATACCGAGCTTGAGATCGGAGCCGTGCTGCTCGCTGTTTAAATATAACGTTGTTTGCCGAGATCATTTAAATGTATAATTTAAACATATGCTAATGCGTGCGCTCAGAGGCGCGTTTTTCATCGCAATACACTTAGCTGTCTAATAAGAAACTTCAACCGTTTTTTTTCTTAATAATGCGATGTAACATTCAGAGAGAGCGTTAAATATTAAATATAATTTTAGCTTCACGCTTTTCTGCCATTTATATTTCTTCTTATATAAGCATGCAAAAAATATATGTAAATATATATATATGTATTCTGCGTACAAATTGTACTTCACAACACTTAATCTAGCCTATCAATAAATATATGCCCCTTCATCAGATAATCGATCAGTCTTAAACAGTAGCCATCAATATAACTATGCAAAATTTTTGGAGAAGAGGGTATGGAACAACGATCTCTGTTTTGTACTCTGACATTTTTGGTCGTTGCATACCGCGCGCAACCGCACTTCATTTCAATACTTTCTACACGTTTTGCCGTTAGTAACGACTACTAGTATACGTATACTAGAAGTAGAACAAGTTCTCTTGCGTGCTAATAATACATCGTTCAAAGCTTCTTCACCATTTTAGAAAACGCATTCCTAAACGCATTTTCGCGATATTTGATTATCGCTCATAGACAAAGGTACTTACGAAAACGTTGCGTAAACATCGCATTATGTTAATCGACAAAAGCTACAAAACGCTAAGGCTACTTCGTCATTAGTATCCTCTCTTTCGTGAGAGCCATAAATAAACGTGCTACCGACGACAACATAAATTAGTAAAATAAATAATACTATAAACAAGAAAAAAAAATAGAAATATCTTTCGAAAAATCGCGGGCGACGTCTTCATCGCGTTAAAGACACATGTAAACGAAAAATAATACCCCATTTAGCACGCCGACTAAATAATTCAGCTGTATCCTCGAGCTGCCATGTATCCTGAAATAAGCGGCATTAACAGATTTAAATCGCGTCATAATCGCAGATATTTTTCAGACGACATAAATATCACAGATTATCTTACGTTCTAATAAATATATCATAATTGCTCAATATCACAGATTATCTTACGTTCTAATAAATATATCATAATTGCTCAATATAAAATATATTTTTATTAGATTGATATATTTTTTAGAAATAAATAGTAATTTTTGTAGACTTTCATACGTGTTATAAATAAATATAAAAATTTTTTTGACTTTTATACGTTCTTATCAACTATACATCATACAATAAAAAAATGCATTCAATTTACGAGTACGACACCTAAAACCAGATATGTGAAATTACCGTAACTAAATATATACTATAATTAAATAGAAAACAAAAACTTTACCTTTGTCTGGAAGGGCTGAAAGGAGACGGTGGATTAACACCGGGTATACTGCTGTCCTTGTAAAGGATGAACCAGGTGAAACCTGTTATCACAAGTCCGCTCATCGCCGCTTTCAACAGCCATCCGTATCTCCCGTAAATTGTGATCAGCATATCAGCGGCGTACTGATTACTGGCACTCAAGAGCCTCCCGCTATCCGCCGGCAATTGTTTCATATCGAATTTCGGTAAAATGGACATACTCGGTATCGTTTCGTACATTTGCGTAAACGTTGCCACCGACGGCAATGAGTATCGATCGCCAATTTGCCATGACAAAGGCTTTCCTAAGGGCAGAGCATGAGAAACTCATATCAGCCACATAAATCTTTCGAAAGGAAGAGAAAGAGAGAGTAAAATAGAGAAAAATTTATAGATTACTTTATGTAATTCTTAGAAAAAAGAAAATATTTAAAAAAATGTTTCATTCTAAATAATAGAATGCTCTTATATATTCTAATGAGTAATCTCTTATCTTGTTCTAAATAAGTCATTCAACTCTTTTCTGACATGCAACGTTGATAAAAAATATATTAATTTGTAACAAAAGAGAGAGAGAGAAAGAGAGAGAACATTGAGAGAGGAAGAGAAAGAGAGAGAGTTATAGAGAAAAATTTATAGATTACATTATGTAATTCTTAGAGAAAAGAAAATATTTTAAATAAATTTTCATTCTAAATATCAGAATGCTGTTATATTCTAATGAGTAATCTTCTATCTTGTCCTAAATAAGTCATTCAACTCTCTTCTGACGCATGCAACATAGATATAGAATATATTAATTTATGACGAGAGAGAGAGAAAACATCTATTTTTAATTATCCAAAAATTATTACATTCTAATTAAGAGACGATATTATATGTTGTATTAAGATTACCCTAACGCGAGTAATCTTCCAAGTTTACCTTACGTAAAAGTAATTTAATTAAAAGTGATAAGATAAAAGATAAGATAAATAAAGGAAAAAGTTCTCTCTCTCTCTCTCTCGTGTTGTTTTTCTCTAGCTGTTTTTTCTTTTTTTTTTGCGACTCTCGTCAGTCATGTACTTTTCGAGCAATGACGCGACCTTGACGCGACAATTCGGTCATGGGCGACGCAGATCTCGCATAATAAACGTTGCGCGTACGCGAGCGAGGAGGCTGGAAAGAATTTCGAAGGACTCTCGCTCGTCGCCCGCGGAAAGATGTATATATCTCGTAATAGAAATGGGCCATGCGCGCGTCCCGTTAAAAATATAACCGAGGAATGCAGGCTACATGCGCGGCGACATGCGTTTTAACGCGAGTTCGTGGGCATCGCGCGGTTTAAATTCGAAAACTTTGGAAAGAGGAGCGACGCAGGGACGTGATCGTTGTGCGATCTCTTCGCTTCTTGTATAACAATATCAATGCACGATCAATGTTTTTTTTTTTTTTTTAAGAGGAATAAAGCTCACGGGATTAATGCTCGTTAATTTTCGAGAAGGAATAATTCGTTTATTGAAATCAGAATAGCGACGGGAATCGTCCGGTTTTCTAAGGCGTCCTAAGAGAATGGAACGCTGATCCACAGCGATTACAATTTGCGAAATTAATACAAGCGAACAAGAGTGACTTTTCGGGCCGTGTTAGACTCTTGTCTTACAGGAAGCATCACGATAACATAAATAATACAATAAATACAGATACTTCATCGATAATAAACAATAATTAGAACGCACAGAAACTTAACGAATGGCTGTCTATACAATTACTATCGAGATATAATAAATAAGATTTGTTTCTTTCGCCTGCGCGTTTTCATCTTTCAGGAAACAAAGCTCGATATTTTTGTGAGAAATAATTCGCTCATTGAAATCAGAACAGCAACGGGAATCGTAAAAGTGGGACACTGACTCATAGCAGTATACAATTTGTAAAGCCAATATAAACGAATTAATACAAATGAACGAGTGACTTTTTTGAAAACGATGTTAGAGATATTCTTGCGCCTTATAGCATTAATAAAGTTAATATTACATAATTTGTCAGAAAGCATCAGCGGTTATCACATAAACAACTCGAGAAGTAGACAGATTTGATAATAAATAATAATTAGGACCAACTCGATGAACGATCGCCTGAACAAATTATCGTCGAAATATGTTAGATCTGCTTTTTTCAGCCACGCGTTTCTACCAATTTCTATATGTCCTTCGTTTTTCAGGAAACAATTACGTATGCCGATGTTGCGAAGGCGCAGAAGGAGGAAGGTGAACGTAGAAAGCGTAACTGAGAAAAAACACATCTAAACAACGCAAGTATGTAACGCAACAGAATATAAATCGGATAAACGGGGCAGGATTAAAGTTTTCATTTCGGAGCTTAACTCTCGCGCTCTCTCCTTGAAACGCATGCGGTGCAGTGCGGATCAGGAGACAAAGAAAACAAAAATAAAATAAAATCTAAGAGTACACATCGACGTGCAACGGCACAGAGTACAGACAGGCTTCCTCTCGAGACGGATTCGCATCGTCGTCAATCCCGCTTCCAAAACGTAACCAAAACAAAAACTTGCGCGTACGACGGATCGGCGTACATATATGTCCTACCGGCGACGATCTATCGCGCGTCATTCCGCGCGACAACGATTCTCTCCTCGTGGAGGCGATTCAGACCGCTGGGAACGTTCCTTTCAACAGAATCAAAACAGAAATGCGTGCGTTTAAAATTGTGTGCGTCTAACCTCAACTGAGATTCGCGGATGCGCGAACGGAGCTAGGCTTGGTCATCGTCCCGATCTGAGGGAGGTGGAAGAACGTGGAGAAGCTTCGGGGCGACGACGGTGATGACGATTTTGAAGGAATTCCGAGGAGGAGAAACGGAGGATCGGAAAACATCGCCGAGGAGGAGCGAGGGGAGGGGGGAAGGGGAGGGCTGGAGAGCGACTCGCGTTTACCTACCGTAATTCACGTAAAGCTTGCCCAGGACGATGGCGAGCGAGAACGCGAAGAGCGACAGGCTGAACGTCCACTCGTCCAGGCGTATCCTCGCCCAGAACCTCGCCGGCGCCGCTTTCCGGGTCTCGGCATTCTCGCCGGCGAGTTCGCCGCTGCCGTTCGTCAGCAGCGTCGAGCTGAATCTCGGCTTGAACATCGTCGTCGTCATCGTCGTTCGCGTCGACATCGCTCGCGATCCGGTCGGTCGGAGACGCGCGTACTTATATACACACGCACGTTCGGGCAACGCCAACACTGTGATGACAGCCAGCCGCCGCTGCGCCGTGCCGAGTCGAGCCGCTTCCAAAAATAAAGGTGAGACAAGCGCGGGTGTACGCGATTGCGCACGCGCCATCCCACGCCGTCCGCCGGTCTCTTCCGCGTCGCTCAGGGGCGCACGCACCGCGAGGGGCGCGAGAAAGGAGAAAAGTATAGGTAATAAAATTCTCGCATACGCGAAAGTCGCAGACTCTTGAGCCTTGTGTCGACGGTGCTAGAAATCGTTCTGAAATCCTGAACGGAGAAAGAATTGATCAATCGCATTGATCAGTTGGTCGAATTGTTCAAATGTGATTTTTTAATTTTTTCTCTGTTCGAAATTTCGGAATTGTTGTATAAATTTCTACCACTGTGGACACCAGGTTTTAAACGATGACGAACTCGAGCGATGCTCGTGATTATTTTGTTCATGAATTGATCATTTTCATTCTGTATTTTATATTAATATGTAGCTTCTGATTGTGAATCGAACTTTGACATCGCACGGAGCGTTGTCGTCACGCACGGTACTGCCGCGCACCGTCATCGACCGACCGCGCGGTGGGGAAGCGGCAGAGGGCTGAAGATGACCGCATTCGCCGTGCGCGCGTGATAGCGAAGTTGCCCGACGACGGTGGGACGGACGCGCGCCGCGACTGCCGCGAGCGGAGCCAACCGTCAGTGGTGCGCGCGGATCGGTCGCGCGCGGTGACGGCACGTGGTGGTCGGCAAAAAAAAAGTGCGGTCACTTACGATTGTGAAGCGTCGCGCGCGCGCGAGAGCGAGACAGAGAGATGGCGGGCCACGACGTCGGCATCGGCGACTTCGTGCTGCTGGACGAGATCACGGTGGATCGCGTGGTGGAGAACCTGAAGACGAGGTGCGTATCCTCCTTGCTCCGGAGTACCGGACGACCGGAGTCGCTCTCGGCTCCGAAACTTCGCGTACGCCGATTTGTGACAGGTTGACGGGCGCGGGGGGAGCGCCCCGCGCGCTTCGCCGCTGCACCCGCGAGAGGGCGTGGCCTGCGCGTCGCCAGGTGGTTGCCTAGAGATAGTGAAGGGGTTTACGTTCACCTTTCTGCGTTCTCCTGTACTCCAAATCGAACCCTTTTTGGACAATTGTAGGTAGATGTTGAATCGATATGATCAATTTTCCATTTCTCTATTTCGAGTTAACGAGAGCTGCAAGCTTGTTAACATTGTCTATTATCATGAAAGTGAAGATATTTAGAATGACTTCATGTATAGAGATAAGAGATAGGAGAGTGAATTAGTATAATTGCTGTTGCTCTTCCTCTCTCTCTTTCTCTGTTATCTTTCACGTGCTTTGAATTTTCTAAGCTCCTAATGTATCTTGAACTTGACTAGTTGACGACCGGGGATGAGACATCGTCGAGGTCGTATCCAGTTCACTGGATAGCCTTGACCGGTTAATTCTGACCAGCGATAGCCTGTGTTTTTGCGAGGATCAAGCGCGCAAGGTTTGTCGCGACCGAAAACGCGATGAAGGACATGCGAAATTTACAGCAGCTTCAAAAACATTTCCGCATCTTCACATATTTTCATCCTTTAAGATTAAAAGGATGAGGTAATTGTTGTAATATGCAGAGCAATTTTTAGTTACATGTCGGCATTTTAAAAGGTGAGTTTAGAATTTGAAACAAAAAAGAAAAGATGTGAACAAGTAGCCTGTTCTTTTTAATCACATCAAAGCTGTTTCGATTTTTTTCTAGCTGTTTAGATTTTTTATTCTCCGAATTAAAGGACGAGTTGGAAACACTGAAAAAAATCGAACAGCTTTGATATGATTTGATGTTTAGTAATACGCATTTTGATTTTAATGTGAAAACATAAATGATACTTTGATTACATCTTCTTTGATATACGCATTACAGATATATTATTTTCTATCAAATGACATTTTTAAGTATATGTTTTACTTTTTCTTTTAAGGAAACTAACAGACTGAGGATAAAATAAAATATGCGATTTTTTTTAATTCACATTTATTAGGAGAATATATTTTGCAATTCGGAAGAGAGCAAAATATCGCGGACACGTTGAAAGCTATAAATGTTGGAAATAATTTACTCCAGTTTAATTAGTAATTTCCAAGCATTTCTCGCGTTGCATACTTTCGTTTTCACGTTATTAATTTCAGTGACAACTTTTCCCAGGACAGTTGCACCCACTAATTATGACTTAACCGGATGTTACTTTTCCGCGTTACGGGCGAGACTGTAATCTAGAAATAGACGGTGAATAACGACGATGGCACTAGACCACGGTCTGCAGTCGGATTCTAGACGACAGCAATAAGATGCAACCGGCTGTTAATCGGCGTTAATCGTAGCTAATTCGTCTTCATCGTATCTTGGCAGACTTTAATTCTATATCTACAATATATAATTAAAAATAGCGATTAGAAAATTAAATTTGTTTAATTGAAACAATCGTATTTCGGCCGAACGCGTCATAAACATAGGTATCTTTCTCTGGCTTACAATTAGAGCTGAACTTCCTCCAAATAAAAATTCGACGTGCAGTTGTAGAGATAACGAATATATCGAAAAATGTATTTCGTTAAACTGAATTTCCAAAATTGTTATTTTTTTTAATATACAGTCGTTTGTTTTCTCAGACAAAATTTTTATTCTGTTTCGTCAAATTGTCCGAATAATTTCGATAAGTAAATAACAGCTAGGCTGAGATGCGCCTAAAATAAACGTGCGTGCGAATCACGAAGAAAATCGTTGCTTCGCGTCGCAAAAAAAAAAGAGGACACGTCAGGGAAACTACTCCGATTCACTCGCGGGGAGCACGGAATTGAATATCACACTGTGAGCAACTCTGATGGAAGTAACGATGTTATACCTATATTGCACGGTTACGCGGGTGTGTATCGTTTTGCGGATAAAGAGCGCGCGTGTTCACGCGACGCATCCGCGTGCATCCGCCGCGGCGAAGGCGCACGCATGGAGACCCGAGACAAATAGCACAATTTAAGATAAAGCGGCTGTCCGTGTATTCCGCTATTGTCTCAGTAGATGACTTTATGATTGTAAGAAATTAAAAAAACTGTACAACTTCGTAGCATAAACAAATTTTAAGGCACTAATGATTCCTATAATTTTTTTGATATTTTTAAATCTTTCAGTTGTTCAATATTTATGAAGATATATTGTGTCTCTCGCGCGCAACAGTTGTAAGCCGATTTTACGAAATGCTGTATAAAAGTTGCATATTTTTTCTCTGATACTTCGTGGAACATCTACGCTAGATTGAAATTTGAATTCGCTTACGGCAGGCAGCCGAAGGTCAATGATACGCAATGCATGACGCATATTTTCTTGGAAGGCATATATATTATATTCATGAGTGAAAATGGATTTACGCGCTCTGATTCATCGTGCACTCTATAGGCATATTACGCGAAATCTCGAATAGATTTGCACGTTAGATTGAATCGAATTAAGCGCGGAGGAACCGCGTTTAATTAGGCAGAAATATCTAATTGGATAAAGATACTCAATTATATAGGAATCAGTCGCTTAAATGAGCATATCCAATTAGATAGATGTAGCTTAGAGAAATTAAGTAATTGTAGCTAAAAATAGCTAAAAATTATATGCATATCACAAATGTGCAATATAAAATATTTAATTTCAAGGAACGGACTGAGGACTTCACAGTTTGAAAGATCTGTGATTTATGTAAAGCTGCAAAGAGCAAAATGAGACTTTCTTTCTCAAATTGTTATAATGCAAGTAAACGCTAAGCATTGTCTTACGTCAATATCTCGGCTTTATATATATTTTGTAGCCACAACTGTTGGCTACAAGATCCTTTTCGAATCGATTCCGATACTCTGTACCAAGCTCATTTCCAAACTAGATTTCAAACGGGTTCGCCTATTATTTTTTTTCTCCACGCTTCAAAACCATTGACACTCCACCCCGCCCGTTTGCTAAACTGCAACTTTCACGAGAAAGAAGCAAAAGAACGTATACAGGAAATCGTATCGTGAAGGTCTTTCTTTTATTTAACGTTAAATAGCGTATCGCGAATAAAAGAATCTTTTCTTTTTTTTCCAGGAGCAACATCTCTGAAATTATTTAATGTAAAACGCGTGATTATTTTCTCCTGGTAGTTTTTATGGTTTCACCGAGAGAAAGATTCGGAATTAGAAGTCTCAAATGACTATATTATGATAAAACGATTGATATAGTTACGGAGCAATCTAGAAAGGATATAACAATTAAAGAAAGAGTCTCGGTTCGCTCTTTGCACGCTGCGAGATCGCTTTAATTTAATATTTCCAGCTGTAATTCAAGCTCGTTCAGTCTATTCCTTAAAATTAAGTTCTATGCAGACTGATTATCCACGATTGAGCTGATATGTAGGTCGAGATTTTATTCTTACCGATTTATGTCATCATTTCAGACGACGACTCACCTCGTCCGCGTGACGCCAACGTGAGGCGAGGTGCACACGAGGGCAAGCTCGTTTAGCGGTATAAATGCGCGACAGGAAAATGAGTGTTCGAAGACGCGCGTATCCTCGAATATACGCGCGACGAATGTATGCGACTCGCGTAATCCTTATCGGGGCTCATGTCGACGATGAGTCATCATCCTCGAGTCGTTGCATAGTTTTCAGATTATGCTCGCGTCATTCCCACGAAACTGGGTTCAATGACTACGTAATTATGGTGAAAGTGAATCAATATTAAATTTTTTAGCAAGAGAATAATTGATATCATGCTCTCAAAATTTGTGTGTGATTAAAAAATAGAATTACTCCTAATTTAGATTTTTCTACTGTATATTATCCTATAATTAATACTATAAAAATTATAGGGTATTAATATAATTAATTGTATATTTAGTTGAACAGATTGATTTCGAACGGTGCTTTTATCTGAATTTATATTTCTTAAACTTTTCAAGATTCAGCACTTCTTTTTTAATTGAATATAAAGAATCAGAAGAGCGTTAAAACGTTCTCAGTATATGAAATATATTTTTTTAAACTTCTCGCCGCAAATAGAAGAATAGTTATTTGCATTGGCGAAGCGCGCAATTGTCGAAGTAAGGACAAATGACTCATTATGCTTCGGTAATCTTAAAGCCGATCTCTTGTACGGCCGATAATACCTTATCTTCGTTTCGTTTTCGTGGATATCGAATGTTTATAGTTACCACAAAACTGTAAAACTTATAAACTAATGAGTAATTAATTCCTTTCCAAAGAAACTGGATACTTCATCGAATCGTACGATTCGCATGCAAAATATGAGACTACTTGCGTTGCTTCGACTTCTTCAAGATTATCATAAGAAAAAAATTATTAAATGAAAAATTTATCTTTTATCTTCTTAAAAATTATCATAAGATAATTAAAAGAAAGATTTTATTTCAATAATGTAAATTTTTTAGGGAATCCTATCTTTTTTTGCTTTGATTTAGTTTCATTTAGTTAATTTTATTTTTTACCCTGCTCTCTCTCAGACTTTTCTTAATACATCTTCCACTTTTGTTGTATTGTTGCAGATTTAACGGGGGAAAGATCTACACGTACATCGGCGAAGTCTGCGTGAGCGTAAATCCTTACAGGAGCACCAATATTTACGATGCGGACCAGATTAACAAATACAAAGGTACGATCGAGCTCGAAAAAAAAAAAAATATCAATAGTTTTCATTTTGAAGTGAATATTCGTGCCAAGACGAATAAAATGCTCGCTATTTTAACTATTTTATTTCCGATAATCTTATCTTCCGAATGGCTTCCAGGGAGAGAGCTGTTCGAGAACCCACCGCACATTTTCGCGATCGCGGATGCGGTGCATAAAGAGATGAAGCAACAGGGCAGAGACACTTGCATAGTCATAAGTGGCGAATCGGGCTCCGGTAAAACAGAAGCTAGCAAAATCATTATGAAGTATATCGCCGCCGTGACCAATCTCAGCGGCCAGCAGGAGATCGAGAGGTACGTACGTTGAATTGCCATTGGCGAATGGCAATTAGTATCAGCTTTCACTATCTAATCTGGTTAAGCGCGAACTAAACCCTTACAAGCGATAAGATTAAATTTAATACATTTTTAGAGACGATCCGTATATTACCCAATCGCACAACGCTCAACGTAAAAAATATAAACTTACAAGATTCCGCGATTCGAGATGACAGTGGAGATATTTTCATTCGGTGTAGCGTGGCCAGGCGCGATAAAAAATGATTGCTTATCATTTCAGGGTGAAGAACATTCTCATCCAATCGAACTCGATACTGGAGGCGTTCGGCAACGCCAAGACAAACAGGAATGACAACTCGTCGCGTTTCGGAAAGTACATGGACATCAATTTCGACTTCAAGGGAGATCCCATCGGCGGCCACGTGACCAATTACCTCCTCGAGAAATCGCGGGTGGTTTATCAGCAGAAGGGAGAACGCAACTTTCACTGCTTCTATCAGGTTCCGTTTCTCGCTCCCGCAATCGCTAATTTCACGCTCGGAACTTTCCGTCGCGCGATTGGAAGCTATAGGAATACACGAATCGCGCTCGTAAATACGAAATATGGCATAGCAGGAATTTTTAATTTTTAGCTACTGAACGGCTGCAGCGAGACCGAATTGAATAAGCTGCGCTTGGTCCGCGATCCGGCCGCTTACTACTTCATCGGCAATGGGAGCAACAATAAGACAGCCTCCTCCGACAGAAGCGACTACAAAACTGTTTGCACCGCCATGTCCACCCTCGGATTTTTCGCGAATGAGACGCAGACCGTATGGAACATCGTCGCTGGTATCTTACATTTGGTAGGCAATTGGCATAAAAATAAAATGCTCCTCTCAATGCTAACGCATTCGCTATATATTTTCTTCTCCTCCCTTCCCCCTAATAATTACATGCGATTTCACGAGTGATTTATTTTTTAGGGTAACATCACCTTCAGGCTGGAGGATGACAAACTTATAATCGGGAATAACAGTGCTTTAAACGACACTGCCAACTTGTTCTCCATCAACTCGAAAGATCTAAGTACTGCTCTCTCGCAGAGAGTCATAGCGGCGGGTGGAGAAGTCATGCAGAAGACTCATACATTGATCGAAGCCGAATACGGCCGAGATGCATTGGCGAAGGTGCGTGCACTCGACATATTTCATTGTTTTACGGAGCTTTCTAATGATCTAATTTGACGTGTGTATTTGACAAAGATCTTGTGAATCTTTCAGGCTATATACGAACGTATGTTCACGTGGATAGTATCGCGAGTCAATGGATCGATCAACGTAAATAACAGCGACGACATGAAGAGATACGGGACGCTGATCGGCGTGCTCGATATTTACGGCTTCGAAATCTTTGACATGAACAGCTTCGAGCAGTTTTGCATCAATTATTGCAACGAAAAGCTGCAACAGCTTTTTATCGGTGAGCTTAATATGCGCAGAAACATTTTGGAAAATCGAAAAACATAAAACTCACAATTATAACTGCAAACATTTTATCGCAGAGTTGGTTCTGAAGCAAGAGCAAGAGGAGTACCAGAGGGAAGGGATAGCTTGGCAAAACATTGAATACTTTAACAATCAGATCATTTGCGACTTGGTCGAGCAAGCTCACAAGGGGATGATAGCAATCATGGACGAGGCTTGTCTGAACGTCGGAAAGGTCACCGATGAGGTAGCTAGAAGATCTAAGCTCTAAAGTTTTTATTTTTGTCGGAAGATTGTCTTATGAAGAATAAAAATCTCTCCTTAGATGCTTCTCAATGCAATGGACAAGAAGTTAGTGGACCACAAACATTATAGCTCTCGACAATTAAAACCGATGGACAAAGAATTGGAGCACAGAACACAATTCAAGATCAAACATTACGCCGGCGATGTGATTTACAATATCAACGGCTTCCTCGATAAGAACAAAGACACGCTCTTCCAAGACTTCAAACGTCTGCTTTATCAAAGCAAGAATTCCGTGATTAGCAAAATGTGGCCGGAGGGTGCCCAGAATATTTTGAAGGTACAAAGATGATCGCTCACATACGCGTTACACTATACTATGATCGTTTAAATGTAGATTCATATTATTCATCTGAAGATTTTATTCATTTGAAGATCGATATTTAATTAAATGTACGTATTATTTCTTTTAGACGACGAAGAGGCCTTTAACCGCTGGCACGTTGTTCCGCAACTCTATGATCGCGCTTGTGAAGAATCTAGCGAGTAAGGAACCGTTTTACGTCAGGTGCATAAAACCGAACGAGGTAAAGTCTCCAGTCGTGTTCGATGACGAGAGAGTGAATCATCAAGTGAGATACTTGGGACTTGTGGAGAACATATTAGTGAGACGGGCTGGTTTTGTATACAGACAGCGATACGACAGATTTTTAAAAAGGTACTGAATTTGTTAGAACGCAGTGGAATTAAGTAAATTTACTCAATTTGCCTAAGAATAAAGTAAATAAAAGAAAATAACGCCTAGTAAAAATAATGAGAATCGTAGACATTGAAACTTTGAGATATATTTTACGAATTATTTTTTGAACGATCCAGCAAACCATAAGTATTCTAAACGCAAAGTTACTTCTACTGTGGAAATAACGATAAATTTAATTTTTTGTTGTCAGGTACAAAATGATATCGCAGTACACATGGCCGAACTTCCGAGGCGACAATGATAAGGATGGCGTACGCACATTGCTGGAGGAGAAGGGTTTCTCGAATGACGTTAAGTACGGACACACGAAGATATTCATTCGCTCGCCGCAGACTTTGTTTGAGTTGGAAAAGGTTGGTCTAATCTGAGTTTTATATATCGCACGCGACAATATTCGTACTCATTATTAATTAATTATTTCGTTCGCAGATGCGCAGCGACTTAATACCGGCCATCGTGGTCCTCTTGCAAAAGCAATGGCGGGGATACCTCTGTCGTCAGAAATACAAGAAGATGAAGGCCGCGTTGGTGCTGATGGAGCATTACAGAAGATACAAACGACGCATCTACATCAAGCAACTCGAGCGGACGTTCAAGGGCGCCAAGACTTTGCGAAATTACGGCAAGACCTTGCCGTGGCCGCGAGAAAATTTTGCCGTGAGACACGTGGTGCCCGCCTTGAGGAATATGTACGCGAGATGGTGGGCGTGGATGGTACTCCGAGCGATTCCTCGGGAGGATTGGCCGCAACTTCGACTGAAGGTACGCGCTTGTGACAATTTTTTTGCAGTCTTATCTTTGTCACTGCAACTTAACAGCTAATAAAATTTAATATTTGTCAGTTAAAATAAATTTTTACATGATTTGTATATATTAACTTGTACTTCTTTCCGTTTTATACATTCTTGATGCGTGTATATCTATTATACAGGCACCATAATTGACGAGATTTCAAATCTTAAGAATTTACTCATCAAAATATTTAAAATTAAAACATGGAACGCGATAAATAACTTTAAAATTTAATTTTTTTATAATCCTGCATAATATTATAATATATGCGGGAGAAAAATTAGCTCAATAGCTCTACTAATTGCAATCTGGTTATGCCATAAATTTGACTTACAGATGGCAGCGGGCGCTATGTTGCGCTCGAAGCGATCGTACTGGGGCCAAGACCGTCGCTGGGAAGGAAACTACCTGTCCAAGCCGGATGAGAATCCTCAAAGCGATATTTTCAACTCGTCGATAAACAATCTACGAAACACCGACCACTTCAAGGCCGTCCTGTTCAGCGCATTTATTAGGAAAACCAACAGGTTTCTCATTTTGTCGATAATCTCGTTGGCTTCGTGATAGACAATAAATGGTAATCTGAGAAATAACGCAGATACAACAAGCCGGCGGATCGCGTTTTGGTGGTAACGGAACACACCGTGTACAAGCTCGACGGCGTCAAGTTCAAGAGCATGAGGAAGGGCATGCCGATAGCGGAGATTACCGGCCTAAGCGTTTCGCCTGGGAAGGATCAGCTTATCACGATTCACTCGAACCGCGGAAACGATTTCATTCTGTCGATCATCGCCAAAGACGACAGAATTGGAGAGCTGGTCGGCGTACTGAGCAACCGATACTACCAGTAAGTCACTTCGAAAATATATATTTTAAAGGTTCAATAATATGCACTTTTTAAACGTCTATATATAAAAATATTATATTTGCTCTCCAAAACGTTCGTCTCCGAAAATTTTGGTAGACGATTCAAGCGAATTCCGGCGTGTATATTTTTTATTTCATTGCAATCCTATTTGAGAGAGTTTGGCAATGAGATATATATATATATTTTTTTTCCTTGAATAGACTGCGTGGCACTGACTTACATGTTACGGTGGATGTGAAGTTCAAGTGCATGCTGGGCAACAAGAGCAGATTGTTGTACATTCAAGTGATGCCCGACGTGATCGAGCCCACGTTCAAGAAGGACGGTAATCAAATCATCTATGCCATTCCACCGTCGGCGGGCATAATCGACGGAGGCGCTAACACGAGACAGCAGATCCGCAGTGGTTAGTTATAAAAGTCTGACGACTTTTTCGAGACTATTATAAAAAAATATATTGAAATATATTTTTTTAATAATATATCGTGCGCCGCTGTGCGGTTGTTTTACGGGAGGCCGTTCAGCGATTCCGTACAGACAATATCCAGCACTCTCAGAGTTCGCATTTGAAAGTTTTTTTCCCCGGTTGAATCGATCGTTATGCATATGTTTTTCACGCAGTATTAATCGCGTTGTGACAAGTGTCAATGCAGTACGAATTTTACTATAACGAAAGTTCGATTGGTGTCTATATTTGTTGCGTAATCAAACGTTCAAATGAAGTGTGATACCTGAGCTCTCGTTATGTATATTATGAATATATTATTATAGACGTTGACTTATATTATCGCGAGCATATGACCGGAAATTCACGCGCAGGTATCTTTCCGTGAAAAGAATTTTGACAGGACTAATCATTGTTTTAAAAAAATTACTAATTTTCCTTCAACAACGTTATAATGTTATGCAGGATTATAACTTTTAAAGTTATTTATCGCGTTCCATGTTTCGACAATATCAGAAACGGTTTAAATATTTTGATGAATATAAGCTCTAAGAAGTTTGAAATCTCGTCAATTATGGTGCCTGCATAATAGATATACGCATCAAGAGTATATAAAATGAGATGTTGCAGTACAAGTTAATATATACAAATCATGTGCATAGCGTAAAGAGCGTATGAAACTTGATAAAACTTTTTCCGTACGCTGATATATTCCACATTGCGCACACGATGCATATTTTTCTGTAAATACTCTATAGTGTATTATAAATGTTGTTAGCTTGTGATGCGCGACGTGAGAGAGAGGACGAGATGTGAAATCCACGAAAGTGAGTAGTTTTACCGGAGTATAACAGTATGCGATAGTAATTTATGCGAGATAACTTAAACATTATTCATGGAAAGCCATCGTGTCTTTTTCTATCTCAGAGACAAACCGTTAAGTTATTATACAGATGATTATACAGTTTCTCATTAACTGCAATTGTGCTATAAGCTTGTGGCCTTCTACTTACTACCAGATCGAAATATTTTTTCAAGATTTTTTACAACGCGCGTGTAGATACAAAAAATAGTAGATATTACAGAGCAAAAGAAATATATATGACTATATAGAAAAACAGATATATAAATATGAAACAAATATTACATATGAGGAAAACAAAAACGACAAGACAAAATATATGTATACACCTGTAGTGCCTGCCAATTTAACACAAAATGCAACGAAAGTTAAATGCGTACTTTCCCGAGGAAGGTTTTGGATCTTTCCATGTACTTAGATTTAGAGGAACTGTATAGGAATATACTTATATATTTATATATATATATTATATATATATACGTACGATCAAGCTTAATCAAAATATGTATTATTTCGACGTTAATTCGATTAACATGCGAAGGAATTGTTATACATTGCCATAGAGTTCGTTACTCCGGTACTTATGCATTTATGAAGCATTCATTAAAAACGAGATAGTTTGCTTTTTTTTTTAATTCATTCGTAGAACAGAGTTTACTTAATTTTCATCGGCAATTATATAATCGCGAAGCGCTTTAAAACACATTGAGGAATGTGCCATTGTTAGAAAATAAAGTGGAATTTTCGTCTTGTATTCTTTATATTTGTTTCCTTAATTTTCCCTAAGGGTCGTGAAAACTGGTCGCATCATTTGACACATTTACCACTTTGATATACTTTCAATATACACAATATGTAAAATAAAAAGAATTCGTATCTTTTTTATTCTTGAAAAGCAACATCTTTATACAAAACAGCAGTTACACTAGTCGATCCGTTGATACATGTAAATGTATCCTAACTCTTTCGGCGGGTTTTCCGATAAAGCGACCTGCAATAATAAATTCGTGTAAGGACAGAAGCATCAAAGTTTTCAGGAACGACAATCCCGTTAAGATAGAACTCAAAAGATGAGAGATCTAAAAATAACTTAAGTCGTACTTTTTCGTCATTAAATATCACCCATCGGTCTTCCTTCAGCAAGTGACAAACGTAATGGCCTACCATCGTCGATGTGCCCATATGCGATATAAAGCCCACTAGTTTGTATCCTAAAACACGGAAGCGCTTTATGAAACAACCGAAAAAGTACATTCGATCGATTTCTCTCGACGCGATGATGTAAGTTAAAGTTTCATAAATCTCAATAATAATTTGTCGGATTAATTCTAATTCTCTTTCTTTGCTTTCATATCTCGTGTTTGTCCATTTTGATACATAGCGTCTATATTGTTTATAAAAGAGAGTATATTTTCTCTCGAATATTAATATTACGGCAATTCACAGTTTGAAAGATACACGATTCTGTAACTCACGACTGCTTCATTTTTGTCTATTTTGGTACATTGTGTCCACAGTGTTTACAAAAAGAGCGTAAATTTTCTCTCGAAATATTAATATTACGGCAATTTGCAGTTTGAAAGATACACGATTTTGCAACTCACGACTGTTTCCATCTCTGAACGACTCCTTTGCTGGCGCCGCGCTGGCCTCCGTTTCCGGAGCGTCGAGCTCGGCCTGGTGGCTGAAAATCCAATCGGCCGCGCGCTCCAGATTGTTGTTGGTCGCCTTGAGTGCCTTCGTCGCTTGCTCCCGCGAAAAACCCATGCCCATTACCATTTCCAAAGCAGCCTGATCTGGCACAAACTTATTCTCACCTGAAATCAATCATAGTCAGGTAAATAAAAATCGATTAATCGGCTGCGACTCGACGCTGGAGCGAGTTGATTTACCAGACTTAACGTCGACTCCCGGCGGCACAAACGGCTCGTCGAAATCGGAATCCGCGATATGCTCCATCACCCAATTGGTCGCGTCCTCGAGGCTGCGGTTCTCCGTGAAGTACAGGGCACGCTTGCACGCGTTCGGCGGAAAGCCTATGTCCGTCAATTCCTTCAGGAGAGTCGAGTCATAGACGGGCGGCGGCGGCGTCGCACCGTCCGGCAGCAGTTCCTCGCCGGGCTGCAAACCGTTTCCGCGCAGGAAGCTCAGGTCGACCGTGTCCGGCATCTCTACCGCCACGTCCAACTTGATAGGTGTCCAGTCTTCTTTCACCGTGAACTTCTTCAGGTGGATCAGCAAGTAATCCGGGAAGCTGGCTAGTCTAGTGGTCCTGAAGAAACGAGAGCGCAAAAAGAATTCGTTAAAAAATTCGATCTGATCAATTTTTAAATAAAATGTGGTCGATTATAAAATAAAATATTCGAGACATATACAATAGATTATAATTGTTGATCAAAAAACGGAATCGATGTTTTGAATATTTATGAAGTATGTACAATGCCAGGTGGTCAGCTAATCGATAATTGTAATTGATACTTACTTGTGTGCTATCGTCTTCTCGTTTAATGCCGAACTGTAGAACTGTTCCACGATTTCCGTGCGACTGAAACTCTCGAGGCACGACGACAATTTTATACGAGGCCTCACGGGATTACTGGAATCTAGCTTCTGCCCTTTCGCTTCGGCTTCCTTCTTCTGAGCCTCGTATGCAGCTACCTCGTCCTTGATATATTTCACGATTAATTTCGGTAACATAATTTTTCGAATAGATTATCAAACGCGTTCGAATGTACGCACCTTGTTCACCGCCGCCTCCAATGGTATCGGTAGTGGTAGGATGTATTCCGGCCGATTGGTGTACTTGACCTTGTTGGATTTACCGCACTGGTATCTCTCCTCGACTTTAAATTTAAAGCACTCCGTGGGGCACACCTCGTGTCGATTGTTGCGCTGTTCAAAAATCAATTTCCCCGATCAAAATCTTCGACAGTTTTAATTTAATTAATAGGTTTAACAACGCGCGAAGAATACCAAGGACCAGAAACAAAATTAATAGTTACACTGAGTAAATTAATCAGGTAAAGGAGAAACTCCTGAGCATCTTGTTGCCGATTCGAGAAGAAGCCGGCGTGTCCGCGACCGATCAGGACCTTAAACATCCGCGGCGGAATACCCTGCCGCGACTCGTCGTCCGTGCCGGATGATTTGCTCGGCTGATCCGAGTATTTGCCAGAGAGTAAACCGAGACCCAATTTCGCCCTGGTGAGAAATTGAAATTGTCGAATTGTAATTCAGAGTTTTGGACTATCACTAAAATAAATAGACTACTTTGTCGAGCAGTTCACCATGACTCACATTTGAACATTAATATCCGACGCCGGGTCGTTGTAATTATTAGCGAATATTGTTGGCGCTCTCTCCACATATCTGAAATTTACCAGCAATTACTGGACTACGTCGATATCCAATAATTTTTTTTTTGTCTGATTAGTCGTATGATCGAAGCAAAAATCATTCGCGAAAAAACGGAAATGCCTCGTCGAGAATTTTTACGCACCTCTTGACGAAATCGGGAATAATGAACAGCATTTGCATGACGCTGTTCAGGTAACAGGAATTTCCCAGATTGGTCAGCCCAATGTAGCCGGGGCCGTACAACGGCGTCAGTTTGCTGGCCGCTTCCTGGAGGGACACCCACTCGCCGAATTTCTGATTCAGATCCAATTCCAGCTCGATCATCGACTTGTCGGTCTTCTCCATCTGCGCGATGTTGATGCCCCAGTGCGACAGATGCGCCGTCAGATTCGGATCGTCCACCATGTCGTCCTCGTCGTACGAGAACACGTCGGCCTTACCGCCCTTCGTGATCGTGCCCAGCTTCACGGCCAGCGGATATTGAGTTGCACGATAGTGCTCCTCCGCGTGACCGTTGCCACCGCTCCCGTCGTAGAACTTACGACCGCAGAGCACGCTGCCGTCGGTCAGATTAAGCCAGAGATTCTGCGTGAGGTCGCACTTCTCGCACTTCCAACCACTCGGCGGGATCCTCTTGCCGTTGTCCAGCTGCTTCAGGGTCGCGGCGTGTCTGAAAAGTTCGACGAATTTCGCATTCTTGTTTATAACGAAGATTTTTATCAATATAATCAAACGTTATTCCAGCGATTAAAAGGAGTTGAAGGAGAAGAGTTTTATATCCTCGGAATGAAATGCTTACGAATTCCGAGTGATAATTTAATGGCAACATGAAGCTGCCCAGTATGTTATAAAGCATACTTGCGATAATAAACTTTGACATTCGAACAACGTAATTTAATAGACGCAATTATACAATTTAATAAGCCCAATTAATCAAGAATACCCAATTAATGAAATCCATAGTAAACTTTTCGAGAGACTCACTTTGACTCCGCTCTGACCTCTCCGTCCCACATGTTAGCCACAGCTTCTACCTGCGCCACCGCCCATGCGCCTTCCATTTGTAATACAGTCTTAATTGCTTGTTCCACCTGCCAACAGTATTGTGTATTTTAAGTATAAATTACAGATTCTGTATAATTAATTATACAGAATCACTTGCAGATGAATCCTACCTTTTCAGGCAAATTGCTCGAGGGATAAGGAATAGTAAGGAAATCAGGTAGAATGACTATCTGATAGGTCTCCTCATAGATATATTTCTGCTGATCAGGCATGAATCCACCAACTGTCCCGATCGCCAGTCGTGTAATTTTCTTTTCTGGTCCATCTCCCTGCTCCTCAGATGGAATCTAAACAATTTTACACAGATTTTTAAAGTCAAATATGAAAAGTGATGAATTGTAAAGTCAATTAATTATATATATGACTAGTCCAGAGCAATAGCCTTCTCTAAAAAAATGTAATTTTTCAGGAGAGCTTTTCAAAGATTGGCAGTTGATACATAAAGATTGGAGTTAAAGTAGTTAAAGTAGTCATGAATCCCAAATTTGGAGTTGATACATAAATTCCTTATGCCAGTTTTCTACTTGGGGGTATTTTTGCCAATCTTTGAAAGGCTCCCCTGAAAAGTGACATTTTTTGAGATATGACTCTATTGCTCCGGACTAGCGATATCTAACAAATCTCTCTTATCAATGTTAGTCTATCAGTTAATTTTAGTAACAAAAATTTGTTTGAATAAACATAATTACACGTCAGATAATGATGGAAATGTTTAACGTTAGTGCATAATTATTGTCGCTGTAACTTATAGAAGGCTTGTTCCTGTTTATATCATACGTTAAAATCTACTTATATAATATCAGCCTTCAAAAGACAGGTCGGGGCCTCTTCAACGAGATCATATTCTTTGCCGGGAAAAATTACCTCCTTCTTAATGCGTTTAATATGAAGGTAGACGGGATTGCCGGTGTTCTCGTAATACCGGGCGACGTGCTCTCGTCCGAGGCCCACGAAGGTGGTGAGGCTGACGTAGAGGCCGGTGGCCGCATCCTGAGGAAATAAAGGGGAAACATTGTTTTTCAACCGATAACGATCGCGACGAGTCTCGCTCGGGGGGAGGTGCGCCGTCGGCAAACGGGGGACAAAGGACGAGGGATAATCTTACTGGCGTGTCGAAGGAGTAAACGCACTCGTCCTTGTATATCCTGTCGCGCCGTCGTGTATCGCCGGTGCGCGGGACATTGATCTTATCCAGGTGTTTCGTCAGCTCCATCAGCTCCATGGCGAAAAGAGGCGGTTTGCCGGGTTTGTCTCAGCCGATTTCTTCTTCTTCCTCCTCTCCTCTCTCTGTCTCTCACTCTGTCTCCCTTCCTCCTCTAGCCTCTTCAACGGGAGTGACGGGCCAACTCTTCGGATCCGCTCCCCCGAAGGCCTCGCCTCGCGCGGTAAAAGCGCGAAGCTCCCGGAGATCCAGGGCTGCCAATGTCGGAAAAAAAATAAATAAATTTACAGGTTAAGTCGCACAGGTTAGGTTCGTCCCGATTTGTTCGCTCTGTGTGCGACGTATCGCTCTAAATGCCGTCTTTCGATCGTTAAATCAGCACCTTCACTCGCCCGGAATATTTCAGCCGAGGATGCTTCTTGGAGGGCGACAGTTTTCTAACGGAGACACGTCGACGAGCGTTTGTATGTACCGTTCATCGACACGCGAGAAACGCGAGAGGTGACGTTTGTGACGTCACGTGGATCGCGTGCCACCACTGCCACCATGAGCGAAGTGACATCCGAGTGAGTGGCGAGAGACGAGGACCTGTCCCAGGGAGAAGCCCATCGACGCGCGGGCGACATGTCCTTCCTACGGGGATCCGCCAACTACGTCTGGTGCACCACCAGCGTGCTCGGCAAGGGCGCGACCGGCGCGGTGTTCCAGGGCGTCAACAAGAACAACGGGGAGCCGGTCGCGGTGAAGACGTTCAATCAGCTGAGCCACATGCGGCCGCACGACGTGCAGGTGAGGGAGTTCGAGGTGCTGAAGAAGGTCAAGCACGAGAACATCGTCAAGCTGCTGGCGATCGAGGAGGAGCAGGACGGCCGGGGGAAGGTGATCGTCATGGAGCTCTGCACCGGCGGCAGCCTCTTCAACATCCTCGACGACCCGGAGAACACGTACGGCCTTGCGGAGAGCGAGTTCCTGCTGGTGCTGGAACACCTGTCGGCCGGCATGAAGCACCTGCGCGACAACAATTTGGTCCACCGGGACCTGAAGCCAGGTAACGAGACAGCCGGGGATAATGTACGTAAATGTAGGGCAGCAATCGGAAAGTTGCGGAAACTGAAATACTTAACACTTTAGAGCTGTGTGTTTCTTAAACTGACAATTAGCGTGCAGCTGAAAAATGTTTGTAAATTCGCAAAAACATTATCAGACACCAAGATCCGCTTTGATCGAATTATTAGATTTATTTCTATTTATTGTCACGGTTAAAGTTGTCGCAGTTTTATTGTTACAGTTAAAGTAATACTGTCACTTTACATCAGTTGTATTTACTTAAACGATAATAAAACAATGCTCCAATTGATTTTATTCAATACCAGACGACTTGGTCCGCTTGTATTTTCAACATTTCACGCGCGTATGTGTTTTGCAACTAAAGTTCTTCGATCATCCTCTCTTTCTTCTCGCGCAGGCAATATAATGAAATTCATCGCTGACGACGGCAGCACGATATACAAGCTTACTGATTTCGGGGCCGCTCGGGAATTGCAGGAGGATCAGCAGTTCGTTTCGCTGTACGGCACCGAGGAGTACCTGCACCCGGATATGTACGAACGCGCGGTGCTGAGGAAGCCCGTCGGCAAGACCTTCGGCGCGACCGTCGACTTGTGGTCCATAGGCGTGACCCTCTACCACGTGGCGACGGGCAATCTGCCGTTCAGACCGTTCGGCGGACGGAGGAACAAGGAGACCATGTTCTACATCACCACGAAGAAAGCGTCGGGCGTGATATCCGGGTTGCAGACCTCGGAGAACGGGCCGATCGAGTGGAGCAGGGAGTTGCCGCAGGCCTGCCAGTTGAGCACCGGCCTGAAGAAGATAGTGACGCCGCTGTTGGCCGGCCTGCTGGAGGTGGATCCGCAGAGGATCTGGAGCTTCGAGCGATTCTTCAGCGAGGTCACGGACACGCTTTGCCGCAAACCCATTCACATATTCAACATCCACAAGGCCAGCTTGATCAAGGTCTTTTTGCATCCGGAGGAGAAGCTGGTCGCTCTGCAGATACACATTCAGGATCAGTCCGAGATCATGCCCCACGCGCAGATTCTCCTCCTCGGGGAGGTCCCCCTCACGAGTCTCGTCGAGGAGTCCACGCCGGGCAAGGGGTATCCCAACACCAGCAACGACAAGCCGCTGATGCTGTTCTCGCGGGAGAACAACAACGTCGTGCTGCCGACGGAGACCGAACTGCCGAAATTTCCCGTCTTCGCGAACCTCGTGTCCGTGGAGAACGACGCGAGCCAAGCCAAGGTCGCGTGCTCCGTCGGACACGTCTGCAAACGTAGAATCGACAAGCTGGCGCTGTGCAGCAAATTGTCGCGGGACGCCATTGACGCGTTCAGCGGTCTTCTGTCCACGGAGCTCACCCGAGTGCTGGGCAAGTGCCAGCACTCGAGGGAATTCACGAAAGCGGTGGAGGACACCGTGCTGGCGGTGGAGAGGTGCGAGACCTTCGCCAGGCACGTGTTCCGAAAGTTCGGCGGTCCAACCGCGATGGAGGTCAAGAGCTGGCGGAAGGAATTGGACGTGAAGAGCAAGGAGCTTATGAGCGAACTGACTCCAGCAATAGTGCAACTTCATCAGAGGTAGGTCGTCTTAAAAGATGCGAAGCACATAATTGCTGCGTTTGAGAAATACGTTTTATCAATACCGATCAGTGCGTTTATGAGCATTTAATCTTGCAAAATCGGAAATTTAGAAATGTAATTAGATATAATATTGTTATAGGTACGTAAAAGAGGGCAGCTTACGCGGGGAATGGGACAACAGTACTCGCGGCTTGTGGTGCCCGTGGGCCACGAAAGCGAGCCAAAGGGCGGCGACGTTGGTCGATCGCTTGAGGGACGGATGGCAACATTTATTGAGGGACAGGGCCACTCGTAGTCTCACTTACAACGACGAACAATTCCACGTTCTCGAACGCATAAAGGTACGTAAATTTACGTGTCGAGTTTCCCTAATCCGTGCGTTATTGCGAAACAAGATAGAAATTCAGAAGAGCTCGCGCAAATTATTTCTCGCGAAATTCACTGAAACGCAACGTCCCCCTCTTCGTTGAACAGGTCACGGAAACGGGACGTCGATTGAAAGCGCTTCTCGAGACGGAGTGCATGCCGGCGATGACCCAGCGATCCGAGTGCGTTGCCGATTGGTACAAAATGGCGCAGACGGTGTTCCTGCAGACGCAGATATTGGATAAGGACATAGACGGTTACGAGCGCGTGCTGGAATCGTTCTCCTACCGTTTGTCGCAGGAGAGCAAGGAGCGCAACGAGAATCTGCTGCACTCGTTGGACAGGCTGCCCGGCAAGTCGAAAACGATCGAGAAAACGAGCGTGCCGGTGCAGGAGAGCACGAAGACGTGGTGCAACATCTGCGACACGCAGGAACAAATCACGTTGCTTCTCTACGAAAACAGTCTGCTTGTAGATCAGCTGGACCATCTGTCGGCGACTGATAGGCCAGATGACGTGAGCGACACGGGATATGAGCTTTAACGCGCGCTACTGTCATTTCTCTGTCAATCTGACAATAACTACGAAATGAAGACTGAATCTTAAGAATGTATATATTAGGAGTCACAATATTTATAATTAATTAGTGTACAGATTAAATGTTAAATGAATTCGTACGTCTGCGTTCCCCTCTTCTCGGTTAAACGGCTGTTTTACTTTAAGATCAACGATAATGATTTTATGATGATCAAGAAATGATTTTCTATTATGTCTGAAAGGAAAGGGAATTATATTATTATTATCATGTATGTGTTTTAAATGATGTAGAGATTAACGTACAATTCTCTCGTGAACTTTAAAGTTTAATTTAATCACAAAAATGTCAGAATTTTAAATAGTATTTGATCTCAATGATGTTCGCAATAATTTGAAACACTCGTGGTATGTTAGAAACGATTTAAAATTTTGCTCGCTAAATCCATTTTATTTCTAACGAATCCAACGATTGCGTTTCAATAAATAATAATTATATTTTTATTACAATAAAGCTAAACACAAGTTTTATATACAATTACGCAGTAAAAAATTAGCAAATCAGGCGCGTGTCTTCTCCCTTCTCTTGTATGCGTTACAAAATCCGTGCGTACGAATTTACGCGCGTGGAAAAAAAAAAGTATGCGCGATTCATATGTCTACGTGACTAGCATTCCTCTCGATCAAGGAGTTCAGTCTTTGTTTGCGCTTCTGCTCCCTGTGGTGCTCCTGCACCGCGTGGAAATGTTTCAACAGCTTGGCGAAATCAAACGGGCAATCGGCATCTGTTTTCTCCTGCGTGCGCTGCTCGCTCTTGGGTATCGGCCTCGTGGCCGGAGGTATCGCCGCTAGACGACGTTGCAGAGTAGCGTAGGCGTCGCTCTGCGGCAGGATCATGAGCAAGCCGTATAACGCGTATATCAAGGCATCGTTCTTCTCCCATTCCAACAGCTGCAGCCTCAGATCTTGAACAAACAAAAAAAAAATGAAGAAACATAAAAAATCTACATTTTTTTATCTCAAGTAAGCCAGCTAACCGACGAGTCCCTCCCCTCGTGTTTTCGTAAATTCACTCTGTATGTCCAAGGCAGGGAAGAGGACTTTGATGTTTACAAAACGAGCACGCTTACAAATAATGCTCACCGACGTGTCCTCTTCCCTGCCTTGGACATACAGAGTTTACGAAAACAAAATGTACGAAATCAAAATGTATGAAAACAAAATGTACGAAAACAAAACGTTTTTAATACTCTTATTGGCAACGCGATATGCCGCATTTACTTACAAGTGAATATCGGTGATTCTATTAACTGTACCAATTTGTCTATCTCCGTCAGGAACTCCACTGTGACCTCTATGTTTTCGCTGATATGTACAGACGTTGCGTTAAGGTTTTTGAAAACGATTCAGCGAGATGGCAAATTGAGCGGGAAAGAATAGAATAAAGGATACAAAGATTGAATGATGTTGCATGCGTGCCGGTAGTGTTGAGACAGCAGACACAGGGCCACCGTCGCGACTGGATTGTGACACCAGGACACGTACAGGCACTCAAATAACGCGCAACTGTCCTAAAAAAAAAAAGATATCACACAGTCGTGAATAATATATTCTATTTACATAGCTAAATTACGATACAAAATCAACGTGTCACGTTCGACTATTTAAAAACATTTCGCGAGGAAGCTGACGGACTTACTGGAGAGTCCAAATGCCTGAGTTTGTTGCGCAAATCAAACAGCTCGGAACTGGTTAACAGGATAACGTTCAGAGTTTGTATCATAGTGCAGGCGAAGCTCAAGTTTTGCTCTTCCAGCAGTATCTTAGCCAGTATCTTGTATATATCCTCCGCGCTCAGAAGCACGCACAACTCTCTTATAATGAAAGCGCCCCGTTCCTCCAGCAGATGCCTGTCGGTCGAGAAGAGCCTCAGTAAGTTGACGATGAACTTTGTGAAATACTTGTTCTGCATCTTCGCGTCGGGATCGGTCGCCACCGCCTCCGGGGTTTTCGAGCTAATGATCTCGGCCATCACCACTAAAGTCTGTTGCACCACCTCGTCGGAGGCGTCACTTAAGGATTTCATTAATATCGGAAACAAGTCCTCGATATGATCGAACATTTGTTGCGGAATGTTTATGAACAGATGGTGTATCCATTTTAAGACCGCGACCTTAGTTTGAACCGACAGGTATAGCAAGTGTTTCGTAAGTACTTCCACTACACTGGTGAGATCCAAGTCTTCAGCCAGGAAATGATTTTCTATTGTATCTGAAAGAAAAGGGAATTATATTATTATTATCATGTGTTCTAAATGATGTAAGAGATTAACGTACAATTTAAGTTTAATTTAATCACAAAAATGTCAGAATTTTAAACAGTATTTGATCTCAGTGATATTCGCAGTAATTTGAAACACTCGTGGCATGTTAGAAACGATTTGAAATTTCGCTCGCTAAATCCATTAATAATGTAATTAAATTACCACTTACCATTCTTCTCCCTCGTAGAATGTATCTTATTTTCTTGATTCTTATTCGTCACGTCTGTACTTTTGACGATTATTAATTTCATTAAATTCGCGTTCACTTGCGTCGCCGTCTCTTTGATACTCTTACGTGTGTCGCCGTCGTAGGCCAGGCACGGTAGAACGGCCACGAGAATGCCGGACATGTACGGGAGCATGAGCGGCCCGGACAGGTTTACGAACTCCTTGATCCACGTGATGGCGGTCAGCTGCAGCAGCTCGTCGCTACTCTGGGCGTGCGTGATCAGTATGTTTATCATCGCCGCGAAGTCCACCCTCGCGGGATTGGCCTTGATGCTGCGTAAAAATTCACCGAGAACCGTGTCCGTGACTTTCTTGATCTCCGGCGTCGGGTCGTCCAGTATCCTGAACAATCCGTCGAGTATCTCGGGCAGAAATATTATGAAGTCCATGTTGGGCACCGCGTCCAGCACGGACACCCACGATATCACGAACTGTCTGCCGAACGGGTTCTTCGTGTAGATACGCTCGCGCAACAGGGGCATGAATCCGACTAAATCGAAGAGGCCGCTTTCCGTCACGATGTCCTGAAATCAATAGCACGCAGAGCGTGAGAGTTGTATAAAAATCGCATCTTTAAGAATTTAAAAAGAAATTCTCCGCGGCTACCTTCATCAGTCTGTCGAGCAGCTCGGTGGCGTTTTTTATATTCTGCTCAGAGTCGCAGGCCAGTTTGCTGAGCGCGGCGAAGATGTCGGTGAACTGGGGCAGCACCGCGCCCCTTGCCACTTTGACCACATTGTACAGGCTCTCGCAGGCGTAGTATCTGACTCTTAGATCGGCGTCGCAGAAGCACGCCAGGATCGGATGGATCAGGTCCTCTATGTACTGCCCGGTGTCCTTTCCGAGACCGACCGCGATCGCTGCGAGACCTATTAAGCCGCCCTTGCGCGTATGCGGGTTCTGCGAGGTGGCGAAGTCCTGCCCAAGGACCTTCAGCAACCTCTTGATCTGTACGGTATTGTTGTGAGCAGCGAATTCCTTCACCATTCTATGGAATTAAAAGAACAAATAAATACTAAATTAAATGAAAAAATCAATTATCTTTAAATGGAAAGAGAAATGGAGGAGAGGAGTGCACGAGTTTCTTTTGCAGTAATAATCTACACAACTCCAGTAATAATCAACTCCTTTAAGGATTATCGAACCGTGACTCGGGAGGGTCACGTCGTCGAAGGGAACCTGGGGAAAAGAAGAGGAAGGTGCTCGTGACGAAAAACGCGCAGCGAGATTGAAATTGCACACAACACGGATAACCTTACTTCTCTATCTCCAGGGCAGCTGGCTTCCGTTTCTCGTACAACTTGTCATTGAGGGATCGTACGCATGCCGCGCTCAGGGGCGCGTAATCTCTCTCGGACATCATCCTGCGTAAAATATTATGACCTGGCTGACCTGGCTCCCGAAATGAAGAACGTCAAAACATGTCAAACATAGAACCGCGACATGCAGCTAGCAGAAATAAGAGTAGGTGGAATCGGAGACACTGAACACTCGTCGTGTCACGTGACGAGTGCAAACGACATGACAACAACTCTCTGTTCGTTCGTTCAATTTGAATCTGACTTTAAAATGATTTTGACTCAACTTTGAATTTATCAATACCTTTATTTTAAAATTTTCTTGAAATTTATTTTATCTTATTGACATTAATTATTCTATTAATTACATCGTAGTGTGATTATATATATATGGATAGAGGTCTCTCTATCTATATATTATATAGATCTATATATATAATATAGAATAATTAATGTCAATAAGATAAAATAAATTTCAAGAAAATTTTAATAAAATAAAGGTATTGATAAATTCAAAGTTGAGTTGAGAATAGAAGAGGAAACAATAAATATGAGAAGAAAATATGAAGCTGACACGGTTGAATTTTTTAGAATAATGCTGTGTATGTGTGTTCAAATTTCCAAAAGAAAAGTATGCTGAAAACTGACTATTTTGTAACTCAAAGAAAAGATGACAGTTTCTAAGACACTTTGTACCATAAGAAACGTTATCTTTCATCGAGAACAGTAAATTTCTTGTTGTTCTCCCGAGCATCTTCCTTTCGAAAATCAGTTAAATTATTTACAACACATAAATTATTTTTACAGGCTAACAAGAATTGATGAAATTAGTATAAATAAAAGTCAAGACGCAGAATTTAGTATGTAAGAATTTTTTATTTCAATTATTCAATGTTACTTAATATATTCCTTCCCTTTTTTTACTTTTACAGGCTTTGTAAAAGTCTACATGTCCGTTCGCAAATAAGTTGCCGACATCGACAGTATTAACATATTTTTCGAGTTGTGGGCTCATACTATAATTCACCGGTATCTTTTTAACGGTATTCTTCTTTGGAATAGGTACGGCAGGCTTAAACGCTACACCCGCAGGGTCATATTCCGTATAGAGTTCCTCTGGTGATCTAAAATTAATAAAACAAACAATATAGAAAGATTCATAAGTAACTAATTGCACTTAATAATTACGATGAAAACATGTCGTAATCTACCAATAATTTATCAATTTATTGAAAACTTGTCAATGATTATTAAGTATCGAAATCGGTACTTACAACTTCGCAATTTCGGCCGTCAAGCTGCCCTCACCGCTCGTAGGTGTAGTGTACGCTATATTTTTAGCGAGCTGCTGTACCACGCTGTGATAGTGGCGCTGTAAGAACAACTTTTGTTATCCATCGTTTGATCGTCTTCAAACAAAAATCCATTTCAATTTAGATAGTGTATAAACCTACCTGTAGAGCAACGAGCTCGTACAACGCGGTACACTCAGCGTTGCAGTAATCGGGTTCCTCAATTTCGATCCGGTAATGACCGTCGCCGGTGCAGTCGGTGTCCAACAAGACGTGAGCCGCTTTCCCAAGCTGCATCACTTGCTTGATAATACCGAGAATCCCCAGCGTCGCGTTGTGCTGCGACTGCAATGCCATCGTGCCGATTCTCTTTACAAAGGCTACCATGCGTGCCTGCGTGATCCTCCTCCGCTGATGTATGAGAATCTGCAGCAACGTTTGCAGCACGGTCTCAGTCTCCGAGTGCGTCCTCCCGCAATGGACTTTCAATATATTTTTATACAAATGCACGTAAAATCTATACGACAGAGAGAGAGACAATTTTATGTAACTTTTATATTTACAATATATTCAGCATGTAATTCATTCTAAAAAATATATGAAGGAGTAAAGAGAAAAATAAAAATTACGATTAGTACGAACCTATATGGATCGATATTCAACGCTACGGCTTGTCCAGATAATATCGTGAATATACACTGAACACAGTGCAGTTGCTCCCTCAATCCCAAATTACCGTCCTCTATTAACCTGTCTATGGCGTTCACTAAATCCTCGTAAAAATTTATATTGATACAGTGCGCAAATCTGTAGTGCACAAGTAAGACATTATATTAAAATCAGTAAATGGGAGATGTTACGATGCAAAGTAGCTATGTATGTATAATTGCGTTACTTGGCCAATCCTTCCAGGCACACGGATAGCACTTTGCTGTTGGGAGCTTGTTTCAGAATTCTGAAGTATATAGTAAACACTATACTCGTTATCTCCGTGAGAGTCTTATGCTTCGCCTGCTTATTTTCCTCGCCCTTCGTCTCAAGCATTTCTTTCTCCACTTGCTCCAGCTTCTTGCTCTTTTTCCTCTCCCGTTTGCTTAACGCGAGAATCCTTTGTTTGTGAGACATGAGTTTCTTCTGCTTGGTTTCCTCCTCCTTTTCTTTGTCCAGATTGATGTCTTTGATGCGCAGAGCCAGTAACACCGCTATCACCTCAGAGTGTACAGAGTGTTTCCTCGACTTGATATACTGATTTAATTTTCGTACTATCTGAAATTAATGCAATGAATAAATCATAACTCTGTAATTACCAGCGTATCAAAATATAAAATATTACTATATAAAATAATAAAATTTCTATTATAACTTACTGTGAGAGATAGCTGACCACGTTTATCTTCTTTGAATACTTGGGAAATAGATTGCGCAACTTTTTCTCTCACGCTGCTCCGTTTGTTATCCAATAGAGGAAGGATGAAATTAGCTATATTAACGGAGAAATTAAAATACGGATGGAGGGTGAGGAGCTCGCACATGCAGGAAACAGCTGTCTCGCCCAATTGCTTTTCTTGTTCGTTTACCGACTGCACATTTCCCTTTTGTCTCAAAATCTTAGACATCTTTTCGAGTCTCTGCAAATAGCTTTTGTAATTCTTCAATAGGGTAGCTTCATATTTCTGCAGCACCAAAGTGTCTTTTTTCACTAAAGACACAGATAAAATTGATTAGAAGTTATTAATAATGTGTAAATCATGCAATTTTTTTTGATAAGTTACATATAATATATATGTATACGTACGCTTTACTCCTTCCTGAGGAGCCTGCAGGATACTATACGACGGTAGCAAGTCTTTAAAGACTTCTAACAGAGACATCATTGCCAGTTTTCTGATTGTGATGTAAACTTCCGAAGTTTCTTTATCCATCATTTTCAGCAATACAGTAAAATTTTCGGACTTGAGTTCTGGGTTTTCTAATATGCCACTCGAAAGTATACCTATTTTAAAACGCTTGGCTCTCAATATCTCTTCACGATGCGCCAGAAGTTCGATGGTAGACACTGGTTTATCAGTTACTTGCAAGTTATTCTAAAATTTCCAATACATAAAATATATTCTATGTTAAATATCTGAAATGCTAGAAACACATAACTTAAGTCTTACATGCGCATCAATATCCACTTCTGTATCACTATTTTCATATTGATTATCTTCTTTCCCTCCTTCTTGGCCATTTGTGTCTTCATTTCCTTCTCCATTTGAAATTTTACTGTCTTCTTCAACAATACGTTTCTTTACAACACCATCGTGTGTTTTTATGGGAAGCAACATTCGAACTGACTTCCCTCCTGTCTCCTCCACAATTTTCGAGACATTAGTCTCATACAGTTCTTCTAACGGCTGATCATTTTCAGTCTTTCTTTTCTTTCTCTTATTTAAATCTTTGTCTGTTCTAAAATCAAGAATAATGATATGTTACAAATATATAATACAATTTACAAAAGATCTTATTAAAAATTACAAAGTATAATCATACTCGTTCAAGCGAATCGGTTTCAATAGGTTGTAAGATTTATTAGATATAGCACTTTTTAAAAAATCTAAATCATCTTCTTCAACCATGTTCATCAAATCTTCTCCATGATCACTCTCTTCTTCTTCTTCTTCTACTATTTTTGGAGGTGGTGGTGCTGGTTTCTGAGGTTTTTTCTTTGCTGATTTATGCCGTCGAGATTTAAGTTTCCCTTGCTTTGAAAGCTTCGTCTTTATAAGATTGTTCCTTTTAATTTTACTGATTTTTGGCTTTTTTAATTTCTATAAAATAAACAACGGCATATATTTATTTTAAGTAAATTTTTAAAATTTTTTATTACATTTAGATAAAGACTCATTCATGTTATAAGTCACTTTACGTATAATTTAATAGAATTTGAAGATTCATAAAAAATATACTCTCTCATGAATTTAGAAAATTAAACATTAACTAAATATGTATACATATGTACATATAATAATGTATAAATAATTATATAACGATTCTATAAATAAAATGTATCATATGCTTAAAGATTTAGTTTCAATTCTAGTTTAACTTTAATGAAATTAAAAAATAAAATTTTTGAGAGGTTAGACTCGAATTGATCAATGAATTAACACGTGATTAAAAATTGTTATAACTCACCCCCATGTTTAAAACCTATAAATGAACTAAATTATTTTAATTTAAGTTTAGTTTTAAAATCACACACTAAATAAATTAAGTGTTACACAATATTATACGTAAACCAGAGAATCGTAAACGAAATGTGTCCACGCTGTCCACGCATGTCCACGTGCTATGTGCATTCATAGTTTGTATGTGTTACCAGCTGAGAACCGAAATAGAAAATTTTTATACCGACGATTGAGAAATTTATGTGACAGTCGGTAACGTCTATATATTTCAAATTTTCAATTACATTGCCAAAATCTTACATTGAGTAAATTTTGAAATTTATGTTTTTATATGATATGTAGTTTCAAATTATCACACATTCAAAGGGCAAATACAAAGGAACAAAATAGTAATAAAAAAGATAAATTAAAAAATGATATGAATTAATATATTAGTAACTAAACTAATATTTCAATATTAGAATTGCTACAATTTTAAAATTGTAGCAATTAGCGAAGACTATATTTCCAGCTGTGTGTCTCGTATAATATTATAATTATATAATTCTTCAGAGTTTGTGCACATAGAGGCGTTATCGAATAACGAGTTCCATCTAAAAGACAGAAATGCAGACACGTCCTCTACTCCTCTCTGGAGGTCTCTTTCAAGAGGAAGCCATTCTGACTTTTAAGAGGGAGAGAGAGAGAGCCGTAAAGTAATCGATGATCGTGTGCGGTTGCGTCGTGTTGTACTACAGAATTTCAATGCGTCACCTGTGATATTATACGTCAGTCATGTCGGCTACGGTTATACATAAATTTATAACTTTTGTAGGATTTATGTCTATATTACATGCAGCTTATTCTGCGGCGCAGCGTGAGTAGATTTACCTTATTCTTTCGTGTTTGTTACTTTTTTAGGTTATACTGATTATCAACATTACGACGAAGTTGTACATTCGTCCGTTTTGCTTTGTCATTTTGTGCATTTAAAGTTAAAAAAAATAAATCGTAATCAAATTTCCGAAACGAACAAAGCGTAATTGGATAGAATGAACGAAACGTGTTGTTTTTTTTTTATAGATCGTTCCTACTTGCGAATCACCGAGCAGGAGTTCACCACTTTGCCAATTGACGTAAGTTATTCATATTTATCCTCTTTATCATCCCGTATAAAAAGCTACAAAAAATTTATCATTCCTGTATAAAAGATTTCACAAATTCGTACAATCCAATACGATCCTGGTAATATATTACATGTTAATGGGATATGTATTTCGCTGTCGTTACAGATTTTAATCCAAGGTATAGCCAGTTTATTTGTCGTTATGTACGGCGTCATGTACATTGCTGGCGACTTCAAAGAGATTCGGGCGGTTGTCGATTTGGAGAATAAATCTTGGGAGACGCTGCGAAATTTACCATCCTTTCAAGTATTTAATCATCGTGGAAGATCTCTGTCCTCGGAATACATCTCAGAGTAAAAACAGTACATTTTGATATCAAGTCCACATCGACAGAATAGGTACACCAAATTATTTATATCATTTGTTAAATCGCAGTTAGAATAGCGAAGATCTTTTGAGATTTAGTAACATTAATTTAATTAATGTAATTAATATATTAAAATTAATAAATATATCACTTTTGAAAAAAGATAAATATATAAAGCGAGAACATTAATAAGATAACCTGACGTATACATAGGTACGAAATGTAATTATTTATTGCTGAAAAACCAACTAGACTTATACCTTTGCCCTTCATAATATCAATCTAAATCCTTAAAATTTTAAAATGTGGCGAATGATTTTGTATTACGCATTTTACACTCTGTGACAGTAAATGGCGTGAATAAAAAAAATCTCACAGTTTTCAGTCGCGTTTTTCATTTATATGCTTTCCTCCTATTTTTTGTTGCAATATATTTATTTTATAAGAAAAATTAATAATATAGTATAGTCAAAGTGCATAATAGAACACAAAAGACATCACTTTTTCTGTTTCTTCTTCTCCGCCTCCGCTTCCTTCTCCTTTTCGATTTCCGTTACATATTCGCCTATGGAGTCCGTATCCAACATCTGAAATATTACACACGTTGTTATAAATTTATGTTTTAGAAATATGAACCTCTTAGGTCAAAAATGTAGGATTAAAGTATGTGTCAATCGGACACAAGTTGTAAGTGTACCTGTAATGGCTGTCCGCGTCGCATTACCGCTATTTCCAGATTCTTTTGCCCGGATTGAACTACCTCGAGTAGCGCTCTGATAGCTAATTTTATACAACCCTTTTCTGTCGATACCTCTTCCGGGGTATAATACTTCTCCAAGAATTCGTGTACAGTTTTAGCGCTGCGCCCTGTTGCGTTTGCCTTTGGGGAAGAAGAGACTGATATAAGTATTTGGCTTAAATAATTACATTCAATTATAATTCGACAAAAAAAATGTATAAAATTGATCTCATCTGTATGTACCTTCCATTCGTAATATATCCCTGACGGTTCTGTTTGATAAAGATGTGGGACACCGTCGTAATCAAATCCAGCTAGGAGACAAGATATTCCGAAAGGTCTACGGCCGTTACTCTGTGTATATTTCTGTTTTAAGCCTGTGAATAACAATAATTTTAGTTTTCTATCAAAGCGATGTGTGGCTCTATATAAATTGAGACCTGTTGTAGTCGACAGATCCCAAATTCGATCCCAAATGTTATCTCATATACATATGTCTTGGTTTTATAAGAAATTGATTGGAAATTAGATTCAAATCGTGAATGAGAAATAAGATGTATATGAGATGTGACAACTCTTTTTGGAAATTCATATTTCGAGAAGAATATAAAAGAGATTGAGACCTGTTGTAGTCAACAGATCCCAAATTCGATTCCGAATGTTATCTCATGTATGTCTTGGTTTTATAAGAAATTGATTGGGAAATTAGAATGAGAAATCGTGAATGAGAAATAAAATGTATATGCGACAACTCGTTTCGGGAATTCATATTTCAATAAGATAGAAGGCAAAATTTTTCTGTAGAGTAAAAGTTTGTAAATTTAAGTCATACCTGCAATATACCTTGTAATGTATTCCAAGGTAACGGGATCTTCTACTGTTAACTTGTGACTCTGGCATTCGACTTGCGCACGGTTGATCAATACTCTTGCGTCAGCTGTCAAACCTGTTGGGAGAATTGAAAACAATTATCCCCTTTGCACACAAGCAATATATATCCTTAAGCCGATGTTGTATATTCTTACCTGCAAAGGCCATAATTACATGATCGTCCAAGAGACATATTTTGCGAACCGTACGTTCCTCTTGCAATTTAGCGACGGACTTCTTCTCGACACCCAAGACTACTACATCTGCGCCACGTACGCCAACCTGCGCTTACAAAAAATTGTGACACATAAGCAAACCAAGAATAAATTGATATGAATTTTGTCAGGCAGTACTTTAGCTGGTAATTCTATCACTTTTACATTCTTTATGATCAGAAAATGATATGAGAATATGGATATGTGGATCATACTTTATTTTTTGCCTTAAAATAGACATTGCCAGATAGGTACGAGACAAGAGTGATTTTTGGCTTGTTTGCGTTGCTTAAAATTCTCGAAATTTTCACAAAGGAGATAAATATATTCAGGCATTAGACAGATAGATAAATAAAAGCATTTGTTATTATTCTATGGCAAGCCTTCTAAGAACAAAAATAAAAGAAAATATAAAAATAAGAATATACAAAATGGAAAGTAACAAAAATAAGAAAATAATATAGAAAAATATAATAATGAATATACACGTTGGAGAGAAACAGTGAGAGAGAGAGAGATTCTGAGTGCAAGCAAGGCAAACAGATCTAACGCTGACCTGTAAAACTGTTAACATAACCTATACGTAGAATACGCAGAGTCATACGTAAAGTAGATGAATAAAGTTAATTTAGGTTTGGTCGATTATGACTAAAACTCCTCGTGCGTGACAACGGACAGATCGCGGATCGGCGGGCGGACGAGAGGATTCCGGTGAAATACACTGAAAGCGACTCCCGAACTCAGGAGCAGGGGAGGTTAGAATAATCAAACTGTTCAACGTACCGCCGTCGAGCCCTTCTTGACTGCCTCCTGGGCATATTCCACCTGGAGCAGATGCCCGTCCGGCGAGAAAACCGTGATCGCTCTGTCGTATCTCGCCGACATCGTCTCGGCCGTTCAAAATATACCACCGTTCTACGAGAAACTCGAAATGACTCCGCCGTTTTCTTGAGCAGTCAGCAGCACCCGGAGTCGGCTGTCGGCACTCTTGACAACTCTGGGACGCGAACATGACAACGCATTTCCCTAGAAATAATGCACCGTATATGCCCCAGACGAATGGACGGATTTTTATGAAGCGACATATCGCGATCCGCTCGATCAATTAATTCAGTTAATGAATAAATGGACACTCTGTTCTGATTATATCGATTTTATATTTAAGATCATCTAAAATACAATCTTTTAAATAGGTAGTCTGTACGATTATTTCATCAATTGATTTAAATAAAAAAAATTTATAGTTCAATTTTATATTTAAAATTATTATATAAATAATAATAAAAAATAAATTATATTTAAATTATATTTTCGATATTTAAGTTAACTGAATATCATCAATTAACTGAATATCATCTGTATAAGATCTCAAATAAGATTGGACTATAAATATTAAAAATAATTAGAACACCTCGGGAAAAAATTTTTCATATAAGAACATATATAAAAATATTTAACTATATATAATTATATGTAAAATTATATGTCCATATATATCCATATAAGTTTTTTCCTTGTAAATTATTTTTGTTATACAAAAAATATAATAATAAAAGGAACATAAAAATAATTAAAGGATAATTTTTACATTGTTTTTTTTTACAAAAAATTAAGTTTGAAAAAATGAGAAAAATTGCTTATATATAATTATATATAAATTATATATAAATGATTAAAAATATACATATATAATTGTATATGAACAATTTTTTCTCATTTCTTCAAAATTAATTTTTTGTAAAAAAAAAAACATTGCAAAAATTATTCTCTTAATTATTTTTTATGTTTTCTTTTTATTATTATTATTTTTCTTGTAACAATAATTTTACAAAGAAAAGAAATATATATGGATCATATGAATGGTCATATTTCGCATTTAATTATGTATAATCATATATAATTTTATATTTTTATATATGTTTATATATATTTATATATGTTCTTATATGAAAAATTTTTTCCCGGGACAGAATAGAATATTTGTCCTGTCGAGAATTATCTCTTTAGAATTGACGAAATCCTCCTTGCAAGGGCTACCAATAATCAGAAAGAATGCACGTTACGTATGTGTAACATATGTTTTGTACGTATGTACATACGTAATGTATGAGTGCGTAACACGTACAATGTGCAACCATATCTATATGGTTACACACATAATGTACACATATGTAATAAAGATATGATTACACTTAGCGTTAAGTGTGCAATGGAAATATACATGTCAGCTTCAAAAAGGTGACTCAGGATGCGCAGTTATTTTACGATATATTACATCTATTTTTATGCGTTTTATAGATGATATTGTAATAATGTGTTTTTTTTTAATTCGTATTTTGTTCGATTTTTATTTTATATCATAGCTGCGTAAACGTAATTTTATTAGAAATTATTATTATGTACCTATATATGTATATATTTGTTGTACGTACTTTTTAGCACCGAGACACGACGTTCTACGTGTCTTCTGATATTCATCGACGTAATTTTATTAGAGGTATCATTTACCTACTTGGAATTTAATCGATTCGATCGTTATTGAGATCTCATAATCTCAGCTGCTCGCAACGCGACGGCTCGCGTGAAGAGACCCGGCATGGCTTGGTATACATTTTAAATAACATATTAATATGTATATAATTTTATTAGTTCTAAACACTTGACACCAAGCCACTACCGTGTCTCCTGATTGTTGTACTGACATATGTTATTTCTAAAATAACATTGCGAAATTCTGAAATAATATTAACTGTAACGTTGTCTATGATATTTGTAATCGTAAAAAAAATTACGATTGTGCAATTTAAAAAAAATCCAGTAAAACTTGTTTTAAAAGAGATTATTGTTGGAATATTCGAGATAATTAGTGACCGCTTCTGTACTTCCCTGAATTTAATTTTACTATGACATAATCTTTCGATATACTATTTCTATCTCATCCGGAGAAAAATCCATTATCTCGAGAAATATAAATTCTATAAGCGAACGCATATATTCTCGTGTGTATTAAACGAATATGTTTATTTTATTATTATTAAATTAATAGAGAGAGAAAGAAAGTCTAGTAAATTTTAATTCGCAAATCAAATCGCCGTGTATTCAATATTAAATTATAGATATTTATTTTAAAATTTATTTACTTTATTACATATTGGTGCCTGCGATAATTTCGAAATTTTCAAGACAAGAGTAAGAAACGTGGATCTGGAATAAAAAAAAGAGATAATATAAATCAGTCGCTCGTTCGTTTTAACTTCCGGAAATTCGTACGAGTGAGTGGGGATGAATAGACAGAAACGGTATCGTTGCTCTTATAAGAGAAACGATCGGCTTAGAGAAACGTTTAGTCAAGGCTGGTCGCTCTGTCATGCTCGTTGCGTTACGTTCGCCTGTATACATACAACATGATCGGGTCGGTATATCTCCTTTTTTTTTATCGCTCCGCGAAGGTGCGGGGGCAACAGGTAAAAATGCCTGTGCTGACATCACGACTTTTGCATAATTTTTTTGTCTGCTCATGTTGAAATGGCCGTATGTCTCGCTAAAACCGCGTTCGACGCGTAAAAAATCGATGAGAATTTGACGTGCAACGTGAGTGAAAGTATATAGCTATCGTCCTTGTACGGACGACATAACAATTGAAACTGACACGGTGAAATGTTTTATTTCTGTAGCTTGCAAAATTTGTGTCGCTTAAACAGTGCAAACATTAGTCGTAGCATAAACTTGTGATTTGCGAGAATGTGCTTGTCGAGTGCAATTTCTTTAACGTAATCCGCTTGAGTATTTATCTATCATATTTATTTGCCGCGAGTCATTATATTTCACATGTAAATTAATATATTAGAAATAAAGAAATCAATAAAATATTCGAGAAATAAAACGGTAACGAAAATGAAACAATACAATTAAGGTATTGTCATATAATCATACTTTAAAAATATTTTAGTGTTTATTGAAACTTATCAAGTTTCACAAACAATAAATTTAATATAAATTAATTTTCTTAAAAATATTATAATTAAATAATTCATAATATTTGATAAATAGCCGATTTTACAAAATAAAACACGTACTACTTTTGTAGTTTATTATGTTAATATCATTTATGGTATATATTTATATTTGATATAGATAACAAAAACGTAAAATAAATATTTAATTTATCTTATAAGAAAAAGTTATAAAATACCTAGTAAATGTTGTAAATTAACGAAAAATTTCATTTTGACAAGTGGATAATACTACTTTCTAACGTAATTTACAATTTAGATTTAAAACAGCTTTTACCATGTTACTCATTACTTTAACCTTGTCAAAAGAGTTAGAAGAGATACAGGAATTGATAATTTTCTGTAGGGATTTCCAGAGACATTGTGTGTTAAAGGGATGAGATTGCTTGATACTCTCGAGAGATTAGCGGTGGCGTAATCACGTGCAATAATATGCCGTATATTGCAATCGCGTCTAGAATTGTAATTATCGTGTACGCGTATAAATACAATTATCATTCTTTGCGTTGCAGTATTTTTTAAAGTAAGAGAAAATATTGAAACTGCATTTTCACGTTAAACCGCGTAGAAATTCACCTCAATTTTAAACCCACCTGATGATATTACATATCGAAATGTTACATTGCTGTGTACGCTAACGATCGCTATAAGTACATAACACTTCTATTATAATTGCAAAGGTATTTAATTCTAGCGACTAACCATAGATAAAGTTGTGTCTACAATTTATGTATGTATTTTTGCGTAGATAGTGCTACATCTTTGTACGAAGACTGAATATAGGTTTTAAAGCGTTTTTTTTACAAAAAATTCTTACAGCCTTCTAACTAATTTATTGTTAAAAAAAATGTACTGACAATTTTTTTGCAACATTTTCATAATCTTTTCTAATTTTAAATCATATATGTGTACTTTTTTTGAAAACTTTTAACTATTTTTCATTCTGTTAAAAAATACTTTTCATGAAAATTTTTTGTGCCGCATAATAGTGATAAATTTCATTTATAGATGTGTGCTCTAATAAATATTTAAAAATTAATTTATATAGAATTGTTTAAATTAATTTATATATTTATGTATATATGCTATACGTTTTTGTTCAAGGCATATCTATTTGCAACATCTGCTAAAAATTTACAATTTACAGTAAAATATAAAATTGTGTGTATAAACACATAATTTTATATTAATATTTTACTGTATATATTATGTATATATTTATATATTTTATATATTATTACATGTATATCATATATTTTATATATATATTATATATTTTATTGAATACGTTACATGTACATAGTGTAATAACTCACATATTATTTATCCACACATTTTAATATCTTTTTATCTAAAGTATACAAAATAAAATGTGCTTGCAAATTATGCTACAATTGTGCAATTTAAAATATTACATTGGTGATTAATTTAATAATTAAATACACATGCACAATTAGCTAAACATACTTATGATTAAACAAACAATGTTTAATTTAATGTTACAAGGACATAATAATTAAGAATTGAGTTGTGGAAAACTCAAGTAACGGTATGCTTTTCAAATGTAAAAATCTGTTACCACATCGCGATAAGTACAGTCGTTCTTTTTTCACATTATCGAGTATTATTTCCGTAAATCGTGATTATTTATAAAAAAGGATTAAAAAAGTATATATACCATCTAAACAGGTTGATCTGTGTCGTTCGATTATCTTCAAAAAAATATTTACTTAATTTTAAGATATTCATTTAATCTATGTTTATTCTTGATTAATAAGGTAAAAAACATATTTTGTCTCTTTATTTCTACACGAGTCGTGCTGCATTAATTCCTTCAAATTATATCTTCATCATACGTTCATAAAGGAATCAGTAGTAGATTGATAAAGTGCGCGATAATTACGAAATATTTACAGATCTGTGACACGTTTAATTAAGTCTACATAATTAACCAGCTGACAGAAAATGGATCTTTTCTGTTTCTCGTAATTTCGAGTCGTACATCTTGAAACTGATAAAGGTGTAATTTGGCGCGACGCTAAATCCGTACGGTGCGTGAACGTATTTGAGTGATGTATACACGCGTTACGCAATCTCAGCGAATTGCATAGTAAATGTCTTCTGCATGCGTAAATCTGTTATTGCACGATGATAACTGGACCACGTTCTCGAATCAGCATCGGCAATAAAGGTGACAAATACACGGCGCGCGATCGCATTGATATCTCTCAAGCGATACATATCTCACACGTTTAATTACATAAACTTTTAAAATCGCGATTCTTATCGTACAATTGTAAACGTTGATTGCGACGTGCTTGTAAAGGAACTTTAGAAATTTTATCTTTACAAACAGTTATTATATCTTTCAATCGTCTAATCGCGATTGCTAACATTGTAGCATGACACTTCAATTTATACGAACGCATATTATTCAAATTTAAAAAAATTACTTATAAACGAATCTTTACGATTGATAAATTTCATGTCACCACATGGTATTGTTGCATATTGTAAAATAACTTTTTTTCGTGTAACACGTAAAATTATTTCACGCTCTACAATGTAATCATGCTATGTTATAATTACATTTTGCTGCAACTAGTAAACCTTTACGATAGTGACGCAGGTACAAATGCGGTCATGGTGAATCATTGGAGCGTACGTAGAGCAACCACGAGATTGTAACCGGCAGAAGCTCTAAGCATCACTGACTTTCATTTTATGATCGCTATTGTGCGACTTCTTTCATCAGTCACATAGTTTAACATATCAGCGTAATCATCGGTTTCCTATAAAAAAAAAAACGAATATATGCACATATATATTAATTGCAATGTACATACAACTCGATTTATTCCAACTTTTCCATTAGTTCTTTATTGCATAACCGGATTTTAATTTACACATAACATAAAATCGGTGCAGTAGAAATAACGAAAAAAAATGTTTTATATATTAAACCCGGATTTCGAATAAAAATCGTATGTAGAATATCGCGCAAATTAAGTTTGTAATGTTTAAAATTAGAAATCACGTTACAGCTGATCTTACAGCTACTACTTACATCAGAAATTTTTTCATGAAATAAACGTGGCTCGACTGTGGATCGATTCTCATGATATCATCAAAAGGATAATTCATAAAAATATGATTTTTAATAGGTTTTTTATATGTTTTGTGCAGAGTGAGAAAAAAACTGATTGCATTCGGAGTGACGGCGGCCGTGCTCGTGGCCATTTTCGTGATATTAATTGTAGTCTTCACGCTCAATTCAGATGTTAAGTGCGGTGCAAAGTTCGTCAGTTCCTCTAAATTGGATCGGTATGCGAAGGTAATATCTGTTAATCAAGAAGTAAATAAAAAAGAAAAACAATGACCGATTAACTACAACGTAATATAAAAAATGTCAATTTGACTCATATAGATATAGATAAAACAAAAGCGTATTCTCGAAGCTATCCATTTAATTAAAATATGGTGTTCCGGAAGGAAGATGATTATTTTCAAATACGTAATACCTCTCGCGCTATCAATATCAGGAAATTAATTAATACAGAATTAATTCGATATTATAAATAACAGCAAATAATAAAAGTAATGCCATATGTGCGTGTGTATTTACTTCGAAAATATATTTTCATTGGAATTGTTATTTCGATAGACGCTTTATTTCATTCTTATTTCCTCGCAAACATCCACGTAGCTTTGTTTTATATGTAAAAGGAAGAAACATAGCGTGAAATACAAAGTGTAATTTAGTATATTGCAAAAGGCTTTTTCTCAGAGTCATTGAAATAATTGTAAATAGGGCGCCGTGGCAACAAACGGTCGGGAATGCTCACAAATTGGTGCGGATATCTTATCTAGAAATGGTTCGGCAGTGGATGCGGCGATAGCGGCACTACTTTGCGAGGGCATCGCGTCCTTGCACAGGTATTATTATAATTTCCATTTTGCAATTTGCAATTTTTTTACTCTCTTTTTCTTGGAATGGAGAAATGACTTCTCTACTCGACAAGATATTCGATTGTACTTGATGTAAATTTGCGAAACAAATTATACGAGCGAGCGGTATATATACTTTTCTACTTTCATTGATTTAAAGCATGGGACTGGGCGGTGGATTTCTCATGACGATATGGGATGCAAGAAGCAAAACGGCGGATTATCTGGACGCGCGGGAGACCGCCCCGATTGCCGCGACGGAGGACATGTTCGATGGCAATGCTCATTTAGCCATGTATGGTAGGATTTTTTTTCGCAGTAAAGCTTACTAAACAGATACGCGTACATTTACATAAAAATTGCACCAAAGTTATATAATAATTGCCGGATGCGACATAGCGACGATTAATTATAATAATGCTTCACTACCTTTGTTCGCGCGTAACAATAGTGGTCCACCAGGACCAAAGTAAACGAATGATATGTGTTGTCAAACAGGTGGACTGGCAGTCGCTGTTCCGGGTGAGCTTATGGGCTATTGGGAAGCGTACAAAAGATACGGGAGATTGCCGTGGTCTGAGTTATTCGAGCCCGCAATTAAATTGTGCAAAACTGGATCGTACGTCAATGAGTATCTCGCCGCGTATCTGACCGAAAAGGAGCCGATGATAAAGAACGAGAGCAGCTTGGCTGAAATACTCATAAATCCTAAGACCAATAAAACGTGGATCGTGAGTAGCGCCTTGCTCTGCGCAGCATCCTTATCATTTTTGAAACTCTCGCTTTGTCTGACGTATGTTATATATACATCTCGTGGAACGGCGGAACTATGAATTAAATAGAGGAACACACTTGCAGGCGGGAGACCGAATAAAGAGACCGAAACTGGCGGAGACGTTGAAGCTGATAGCGGAAAAGGATCCCTCCGTGTTTTACAATGGCATCCTCACTGACAAATTAGTCGACGAGATAAGAAAGTTTAAAGGAATCATCACAAGACGGGATTTTCAAGAGTACAGGTGCGCATTGCGCTTTTAATTTTTTTGTTTTCGAGTATTATGACGGATTCTCGTAAAACGCGGAATTTGTTATTTCAGAAAATATAAAAATTAACTATTGCAGACAATTATAAACTTATCTTTTTTATGGTTAAAATTTTACGAGAAAGCGTAAAATATAAAGGAACATGGCTTACGTTGTGCAGATGTACATATATCGAAACGACGTCGATTTACTGAAATGATAATATTAATAGAAAATTTATTGAATAAACTTAAAAAAATTTATTTCTTTGAATTATATTAAAGAACTGATCGGAAGATCATAATGGAAAATTTATGTTATTGACTATCTTTGTTATCTTACAATTAGTATTAACACGAAACGAGTAAATATAAATAAATATCAGAGTTGCTGGCGGAAATAATGTTAAATGTCTGCATTATCTAGAGTTCGATTTAAAGCTGATAAAAATGTACAGATTAGATACCGTTGGTTTTATAATGACTATCAACAAGAAAATACTTATATATACAAAAAATATATAAAAGTAAACATTAAGCTCCTCTTCCGTTGATTGCGTTCTTACAAATTGCGAACTTAATGATGATATGTCAACAAATGATGACATATATTATCGAATTGGCGCAAAACTTCTTGAGAATCATTTATTGACATATCATCATTAAGTTCGCAATTACAAACAATCTGTAAGAACGCAATCAACAAAAGAAGAGCTTAATGTTTACTTTTGCATGATAGATGCGAGAGTCGTATAGTAGCATATTGATGACGCAAGACTACTTTGCAGACCCGTATGGAGAAAGCCGGTCGCGTTAAAAATGGGAAATCTGACGATCTACAGCGCTCCGCCGCCGGGTTCGGGTGCAATTCTGACATTCATAATGAATGTCTTTCGTCGTCTGCTACCGATCGACAATGAGAACGCAATGTGGCAACGTATAGTCGAGACCTTCAAGTGGGCTTACGCAAGAAGAACAGAACTGGGGGACCCTGATTTTGTCGAAGGCATAGGTGAGACCGCGCATTGTGTAAATCTTTAAAGCAATTTCTCGATAATTATCTTAAAAAATTATACAAGGTGTTCAGAAATTTTACTTCTTCAGGTGATTCAGAACTCAAGAAAGAAGAAACAAAGTTATATGAACATAGGTCCGGAAATGAATTGTTTCCGAATTATAGGTAACCATTTTTAGGTAAAAAAAATCGTAAATAAATTGTAATAATAATTATAATAATTTATAATTATTATGACTATAAAAAATAAATTACGATTTTTTTAAGTTATTTTTAAGCCACCTTTATGTTAAAAGAATCATTTATTTTTCATAGTCATAATTATAATAACCATAATTTATTACGATTTTTAAAATATAAAAGTGGCTATAAAGCGGAAACAATTCATTTCTTTTTTTTTTCTTCTTTTTGAGTCCCGAATCATCTAAAGAAGTAATGCAGGCAAGTTTCCAGACATCCTGTATATAGAGTGTCTCAGGATTTAATGGACAAACCATATTCTACAAGTAAAAATAAGAAAAAAATGTTATATTATTAAAATATGAAATTTGATTAGAAATGCTTTATTACAAAGTTATAAATTTTTATTATAAAATTACAAATATTGAAACAAAATAAAATAGGAAACAACAGAATTTTGCTGAATTGCCATTGCGCAGAATATAAAAGTGTACATTTCATATACCTACAGAAAAATTAAACGTATTTATCTCGTGTGTATATTCATATCGTATTTATTATTTTTGAACAATTTAGTATTATTTTATATCTTAGTAATAAAGCATTTCTAGCTAAATTTTTATGTTTCTTATTATATCTGTTATATTTTTAAACTAGAACATTTTTTTCTTATTTCTTTGTAAAACATACTTCCATAGTTTGTTTTTTTGTTTTAAATCCTGAAATATTCTGTATGTATAATAATATTCCTTGCATATAAAATCTATTAAAAAAGGGCGCGATCAAATGACGCAAAAGTTCTTAAATGCAAATGAAAAATAATAATTTATTTAGTAGCCGTTTTACGAGATCCTTAAGAGACTGATAATTATGTATTAAATTAAGATTGATGAGAAATGTTACAAGCTTATTTAATAATTAAAATATCATGATTATTAATGCGTTAAAGATCTTTTTTATATGAATAGAGACAGTTTTTTTTGCTGACATCGATGTACGTCACAATAAATCATGGAAGACGGCGAGGCAGTAGTTTTCTTTTTCTGTGTGACTTCAAATATGTATATTAACATATTATTCTCTTCAATATCGGATTATAGAATTTTTCCATTACGTCAAATATTTCCACTTAATAATTTGTACAGTATCACGTAACGCATTTGACATAAAACCTGCTGTTTGAGAGCCCGCTTATTTCTGTTTCAGCGCATTTTCTCGAATACATTCTTCGAATCTCTTTCCCTCCCCCCTTCACTCCTCTCGTCAATCACAAAGCATTTAATGCAATGAAATTATTTCTTTGTAGACGCGCTGCTCACCAATTTAACGTCCAACGATTACGCGGAAATGATAAAGAGGAGGATTAAGGACGATCGCACGAGTCAAGATCCGGAGGAATACGGCGTCAACACTACAACAGTCGCGGACGCGGGGACCTCGCACGTTTCCGTCCTCGCCCCCGACGGTTCCGCCGTCTCCGTTACATCGACTATCAATCAGGTGTAAGTAAATTCGTTAGGTAGCAAAGCACTCCGATCGAATTACTTAAATTCCGAGACAATTTGTATAAAATTAATCTGTATAAAATCAACTGCGCTCAAGCTATAATAAGATTTGTTTTTCACTATCGCGGAATTTGGTCGTTTCAAATTGCATTATAGATACTCGAAATACATGCAACGATTCATTTACAAAGTATCAAACGTACATAATATTTTGAATAAAAATATCGGAATTTCCATTCACGGCGCCGATACGTTTCAGGCTAACAAAAACTTTATTGTAACTTTTATATCTCACTGCGTGTATCGACGTGTTAAAAAACGAGGAGAGAGAGAGAGAGAGAAAGAGAGAGAGAGAGAGAGAGAGAGAGAGAGAAAGAGAAAGGAAAACCGATTGAATTCTTTCGCAGAACGTATCCCGAGTATACGAGTTCGACATGTTCGTTCTTGAAAGCGCGCTTTATATCTATTCTTAAAAATGGAACGATTCGACGGACGCGGTCTAAACGGATAGAAATCCCGCGGTGTATAATGCCCAGCAGAGATTTTTCGTGCTCCTTTGTAAGCATCTTTATTTAACAGGCTCGGCGCGATGATACGCTCGGAATCCACCGGTATAATATTTAACGACGAGATGGACGACTTCAGTTCGCCCAACATTACCAACGGCTTCGGGCTGCCGCCGTCACCGGCGAATTTTATTCGGCCCCGCAAACGACCGTTGAGTTCGATGTGCCCGTCTATAGTGGTAAGCCATTTTCAACCGCGAACGTGACCGTCGACAAATTCGCTCGCGGGAACTCGGGTGAATAACGTGCAGCAAAACAGTCGCGCGTTCGGTAAACGCGGCGGCGCGGCGCTTTCGTAAAACGATTGCGAAACGCGCGCGTTTCTAATGAAACGCGTCTATATTAGTCTACAACGAGTTTGCAATTAACTGTCGCCAGATAACCGATTCCGAGAATCGCCTCGGCTCAGTGATGTAATTGCAATTTGCAATCGTCATACGATTGTCCGAAACGATTCTCGGCGCCGTCGCCACGTGAAATATTACCAATATTTCTCACGCAATTCGTTAAGATAGATGTAAAACAGATTTTTTTTTTAAACGTTTCTTTCAAAATGATCTTGAAGGGAATGAGTAAGATGTACGCGGTGATGAGGTCTGGACGGTTAATTCAAGTTCATTTGATTCAATTGTATGATTTCTTAGGTAGATCACAAGGGTGATGTCAGATTAGTGATTGGCGCAGCCGGTGGCTCGAAGATCACGAGCGGCGTGGCGATTGGATTGCTCTTGAATCTCTGGCTCGGTTACGACATAAAGGAAGCAATTGATGCGCGTAGACTTCATCATCAAGTGAGTTCGAGCGACATAAGCATTTGAACTTGACAAAGTAATTTTAATCGAAAACCAAGTTGTAGCATTGTGCCATTACGATCAAATCGACTTTTAATTCCATAATGGCAGTTTAAGAAATTGTTACTAAAATCCATCTCTAAAATTATTATATAATTAAATTATTATTTAATGAAATTACAAAATTATTAAATTTTACATTTTACATATTAAAAATATTTAAAATAGAAAATTAGGAAGATTTTAGAAGATTATATTAGTTGATGATAGTTCTAGAAAAACTGTTATGTTAAAATATAATTATTATTTAATAAAATTCGGATAAATTAAGAATTTAAATAATTTTTTAATCTACGTTTACTGAAATTTTTTCTTGTCAATTATGACTTAGATACTATTTATGCTTCAATGAATTATTTCTTAATTTTCATCATGCGCACGCAAGGAATATTACTAAGACAATTGCTCCAATTATCAAATTTAAACCAATGGAAAACATTGTCGAGTTGTTTTACTTATTTAAAGGCCTTATTCTGAGCAAGCTATTTAAAAAATTGCAGCTGCTGCCGATGAATATCCAGAACGAGAAAGATTTTTGCCAACCCACGTTAGATTACCTGAATAAGATCGGTCACAACGTCTCCACGTTCAGCGGAATTGGCAGCGCGCTTACAGCTGTATCTAAAGAAAACGAATTTATAACAGCAAATTCGGATTATCGTCGACAAGGAACGACAGCTGGATTCTAAAAAATTATTGTATAGAATTCACGCGGATGACTTTACGTAAGAATGTAACATTGATTTCTCTTTGTGCTATCGAAGCTTTTTTTCTAACTGCAGTTACGATTATAATTTAAACACACGGTTACCGATTAATGCTCTCTACATGACATAAAATTTTTGTTTTATCACATTCTATTAAAAAAAAAAGAAGAAAAGTACAACAATACAAAGATATAGCCTTTTCAAATTACAAAGTTATCCGCGAATGATGTGTGGTTAGATAATTGTTATGTAAATACAATTTTATTGTTTTAATTTTAAAAGAAAATTTATGTATTTCAAAATGATGGTTTGATCATTTGCAATATACGCATATCGTATAATAATGCATATCAATTCAAAATATATGAAATATGTAAAAAAATGTATATACATATTTCAAATCACGATTTGATTATTTGCAATATACGTATATAGCATATAATCGACTCAAATAATGATTTACGGATCGATTAGTATGATTTCTACATTGACTTGGCTGCAAATACTTAAAAATTGTAATTATAATTGTAGTACCTTATATATGTATATTTATTTTGTTGTATTTCGATTATCGCATCTCTGTACATATTCCATGTTTCACACATGATTCTAAATATATGAAAATAAAAAACATTTCTGTTTTGTGTTTAGTACAAATTAAATTTATTTCTTAGATATTGTGAACTATGTTTTTTAAAATCGTAGTTTGCGACATAGTTTTAAAGTTGTTTAAACGAAGAGACAGCATACCCGTAACTGATAACATAGGATTCTATTCCTGATAATGTAGGCAACATAATTATTCTGCTGCTAATGCAATGCTTATGCAATGTGAGAATTACACAACTTCATATAAAATATAGCAACAAAATATTTTAATAAAATAAAAAATCAATTACGATGTACGTTGCTAGATGAGTAATGAGTTTTTCTTCTCAGGATCACATTGTAAAACTTGAGATATAATAATTGAAATATTGAAAAGAAGACCACAAAAAATTTTAGTGTCATTAATCGTGGTGTTATTTATTAATGCAAATTAATGTAAATTTATCTTACATAAGTCTAATGCGGTTTGATAGAATTTGAAATATTTCTCACACGCTGCTACTTAATTATAATAATTATCCAAAATTGAAATAATCATGGAGCAAGTTATTCATACTGACTTTATGTAATCAAATTATTAATACTTATTTAGACTGTATTTCCCAACAACCTGCATTTCCATAAACATGCTCTGATATGCACGTGTTAGTCATTCTTGCAGCAAAAAGATTATAATTATTTTATAATTGGAACAGAGTTCCTAGTGTAATAAATAAAATTGGCTTATGTATAATTCAGTACTAATTTTCGAATTAGTAGATCAGCAAATTAATTATTTCAGTCATCATTAATCACTCTTTTCTGACAATGTATTTGTGAAATAGTTTTACAGTTTTCTAAAGGTCAACAGCCAGATAATTTAAAGTTGAAATAATTAAAATAAAATTTAATGAAATAAAAAATATAATTACACGCAAACAGTATACTCCCGTTTGTCGGGATAAACAATGTAATTTCAACATTTTCGGATAAAGATTTGATGACCTATATGAGTAAGATTAATTTATTAAGAAATTAATTTAATATTAATTTTAACTGATTTCTTTTAGCGACGAAAAATAAGAAATTATATTTCTAGTCTCCAAAAATAAAACAGATTTTCAAACAAATTTATATAATGATCTACAATTCAAGAGAATTCGAGAGAATTTTTAGAAACTATTTCTTCAAGGTTGCTACAGTGATTAGTATTCCTTTTGGATTTCTATCTTAATCAATGTACTCGATGTACGTTTGGAATACAAAATGCGTAATTCCTTCCGTTAGTACATGACCTTCATTGATATGACATCCATATTAATACCGGAATAGATTTCTTCCGCATTCACTTCATCAGGACGCATTTTAAACCGATTTTTTTCTTATTTTGAACGGGGCAATTATTTCTATGCAATATACAAATCATGCAATATGCAATATTACAAATCGCTGCAATTTTTGCAATCGAAGTGATCTATCCCACGGAATCTTTTGTGCGAAAATCCTTTTTAAACCTTTTATCCTTCAGGTTCATTTTACTTTCGAGATACTTGAGCAAATTGTAATTGAAGATTAACTGCAGTAGTAGAAGATGAATTGTACATTTAATAACTTTTAGCCAACTACAAAAAGGACAGAAACGTTCATCGTCACGCAGGAACAATTTCAGAAAAATTTCATAATTGCCCTCTGACTCATCCAGATCATTATGTTGACTCAACAAGATAATTCGCGGTAGCACCGCACAATCAACGTTACCTTCTATTTCGTGAAACATATATATGTGTACGTATTACACAAAATAACGTTGCGGCGTTTTATTACACTATCTCACGGCGGTGTTTTACTAGGCTATTTGACGTGTAAGAGAGCCGTTTTACTGTTTCTGAAAGCTTTTCATTAGTCACCAAACCGCATACGGAGGGGATTGGATTTGCATGCATATTCGATGTTATTATTTCTCGTGCAAGGCAATTTTCCAAGAACGGAGACATTATAAAGTCAATGTGTTAACTTTGACATGGTGATATCACGAGCATAAATCAAGCAACGACAAATTTCTTGTCCGCGCCAGAAATTCCGATTATCTACACAATGATTATGATATTTACGCACCTGGAAAATCCGATTACGATTATTTTTCTTATATCGCCAGTTTCACGCACATATTTTTTTTGTCATGGACAGATCGGTTGCGACACTTTTTTTTTATAGGTTTTAAAACTAATATTTTGCAAATGCGAACCACGATCGGTGTTATACTGTCTCTAGACTAAAGATTATAGTACATCGTGGTTCACATTTGTAAAATATTAGTTATAAAATATATATTACGTAAAGAAAAAGAAAAAAAAGCAGACCGTTGTTCTTGTCTGATTATTTATCAAGCGTATAGCGAAGCACGTTTGGGAGCGAGCTCGTGTGATATTACGTAGGACTCTTCCGCTTCAGCTATGCCGAGTTTCAACGAGATACATTGTCCGATATGATGCCGACGTGGCAATAATTTCAAGAGTATACACACGGTTTACGGAACTTAATCGAGATCCTCGTTTGCCATTGAAAATAAGGAGGCTCATCCAGTCGCAGAGAAAGAGAAAGAGAGAAAGAGAGAGAGAGAGAGAGAGAGAGAGAGAAAGGGGGAGAGGAGAAGGGAGAAACTGAGAAGGAAAGGGACGAGATGGTGGACAGAGATTCTTAATTTCCGGTGCTTTGTTCTTGTGACCATGGTGGTCCGTTTCATTTCCGTTTCGTTGTGCCGAGGTAAACGAAACGAAGTTCAGAAAAAAGGAGGAATCAAACATTATGAAGACCGCTGCGAGTTACGTTTAAAGCGTGGAACTTTTGCGCGCTATGATTGCTGAGTTATTTATCGCACGTATTTAAACGCGACAATCGATGATTAGTCGCAGAATATTAATCATAATATTTAAATGTCAATACTCTAATAATGCGCAAAACTGCCAATTCGGTTTTTAAAAAAGCGTTATGAAAAATAATAGAAAGTATTTTTTTAAACAAATATTAATTTCATCGTTATTTTCACGGTGCAATTTAATTGTAACGACATTAAAATTGTGCCAAACATATTTGATAACAAGAATGAAGAATGAACATAAATTGTGTTTGAAAACATTTTCCAGCTACAAATCTTGTTGATCTTGCATAATTTTTTAGTAAAACAGATTCGTAATCTCGTGAAGATTCGTAATTATCGTAAAAACAGATTCAGTATATTTCCTTTATACGTCATAAACACACTGATTTCACAAGAGCCTTCCCCATCCCCGCAGAAAATTACTAACTGTGGTGGAGTTTATATCTTCCAACTTAGCGACACGTGTGAAGTTAATTACTATCAGTCCATACTTATATAGTCAAAGGTATCATATGCGTATAAAAATAGCTTGTTACTGCAAATTAAAATAAAAAAAATATAATAATTTTAATATATGTATGATAACCTTTGATCTGCAATTTGCATAGTAAATAGTAATCTTATCGAAACTGAAAACTTTAGATTGGTAAGATAAACAACATTATGTGGTTACATATTTATATAAATGTTAATAATTAATTTCTAATAATAAATACTAATAACTAATATAATTAAGTTGTTATACATTTTTATATAATTTATTTGCATCAAACGCGCAAATAAGACGAATTTATGTTTATTATAGCTGTAACTCTCTTTACAAGCCAATATTTATCTCTGTTGTAAAACAAACGTCTTCATTAGATATAATATGTTCACGAAACGGAATTATTAAATAAATATCACATGTTCGTGAAAGTACTGTAAAGTATTGTAAAGCGTTTTTTAGTATTAAACTTCGTTATTATTAGCTACATTATAATTTTGAAGTATTAAGCAGATAATAACTAATAATAACGTATCTAACTAGCTAATAATAACGTATCTTGAGCAGATATACGTTATTATTAGCTACATAATTACAAACTGATAGGTAAAGATACATGTATCAACAATTTAAGTTTGAAATCTTTAAATTCTTCTTTTATTTTTTCCAGGCCAGTCGTTAGTTTAAATGTAAATTTATTAAATGTTCTATGTTGTGTAACATATACATATATGTAATTCAAGTAAGAAAAAAACAAGTACTACTATAAATAAATAATCAAATAAAAAATTAATATGTGCTTAATACTTAATAATAATAATTAATACATTGAGAATTATTTTAAGACTTTTACATTAATATACGTGTTATCTGATATCTCTACTAATAAAATTTTGAAAATATTTATTATTAGGTTTAATAATTTTCTTATAAATTAACTTATCAACATCTGTTTATCGTGGCAGCAATTCTGCTTCCTTTTAAGTATGTTTCCACTCATTTTTATTCTGATTGATTTCCGCAAATATATATATTTAAGCTGATTGTTTTAGATGTAAATTATCTTCTGCAAAGAGGTAACAAAGGCTTGATCTTTTTTTTTAACTCAACATGCGAATTACTTTATGTGGACTTCGATATGTTGTTTCCTTCTCCCCTTCCTTGGTGAGGTACACCTATAGCAGGAGTTTGACGAACGAATCACTAGTAGGCACCTGTGACCGCGTTCCGACTACAGTCGTCAGTCGAGAGCCGGAGTTGGGTCTGATCAGACCCACAGCACTTTGACGAGGTTTCTTGAACGGGAAAAGCAGAAGCACTTTCACCGAGATGCTGAGGGAAACGTTTCTCGTTTTCGCGGCGCTCGTCGTGTTCGCCGGTGCCACGGAAGTTTATCAATGTGATTCTGGTACGTAAAAAATCGCAGAAATATACAAATATTATGAAAAATATATTAGCTTATTAAAAAATAGTTTTTAATTTCTCCTAAATCATATTTGAAATGCAGATTGTTTCAGCAAAATAATAATTAATTTTTCTTTCTTCAATTTTTAAGTTAATTTATTTATTATTCACGTAGCATTACGTAAATACATATAAACGGATTGATAAACGAAAATTTGCTGGATTATAATTAATCAATCAACGATAAAACTGTCATTTCAAATACATGCGAGAAAGAATTTATTTTCTACAGATAAAGCGTGTTATAAAAAGATTTACGAAAATAATTATAAAATTTACTTTTAAACGTACTGAGAACCATGATCGTCTTAACAGCTTTTGATGTCACTAGAAAAGTCACAGACTTCAGATGCGTATTTTAAAATTAAAACTGCTTCTCTTTACGCGAGAGAATCTGTCGATATCGTTGAGTACCTTTGTGAAACTTTCTCATCACGCTACATCGCGTTAAAATTTTATTATACAAAGCGTTTCTAAAACATTCGACCAAAGTATATCACATTTTTCTAATCGTAATCTCAAAAATGTTAGAAGTATATAAGAAGTATGTAAATATTTTCTTTTTAAGTTTTCAAGAAGAACAAACATGTCATTTTAACTCTTAAACAGGAACGTGAGTTTTATCAAAAATTTGATATGTTTTATCTCTAGAAGAATTAGTAAGTAATGACAATTATCTATAATGTCTGACGAAAAGTACTCAAAAATCAATAAACAGAGATAAAAGTAGAGATAAAAATAGAAAGGAAAATAAAAGAATCTTATAATCAAAGTCCGTCGTTAAGGCAAATATAAAAGTAGTACATCAGACGGACACCACACATACCTATATTCCAGTTAAATTGCATATCTTATTGTTATTTCATATTTAATTGCTATTATTTATTTTTTAGTAATAAAAATTACAAATGAGTAAGTTTCAGACTTAGACGAGATTTTCGATAATTTGTAGAGTGCATAATGTTTCAAGAGCTTCTTGTTTCTTCTCTCCACGTTCGAGGACGACTGATATTTTCGTTTCAACATCGTTATAATTCGAGCTAGTCACGCAAAATAAATACAACAGAACACACAAACATTGCTGTCTTATATGTAATATAATTGAGTATCCTGCTTTGCTGACTGTATTTCGAAACATTTAAAATGAATTATTTATATATAATTATTAATTATATATATATATACATATACATATATGCAATGAGGAATTGTTGCGAAACAATTTTCGATATTTATTATAAAATTCTTTTTACGACAAATGTTGCGTATTGTCAAACATATTAATATCGTCTTGTTAAATTGGTCCAAATATCGTACGAATATCTGTCGGTAGGTATTATCCGTAACCGAACAAAGTCGAGTTTTTTCTTTAGAGATTATCAGAGACAAGATCATTTTTAAAATTATCACGCGAGTTGAGCATCGAGCAATTATGTCGAAGATTGCTTCTCATGCTCATGGCAAAGGCTATAATTAGTTATCGTAATTTTATTACTGTATGATGCGCTTAATAACCGCTAATTGTTGGAGATACAATGTGAACGAGGCAACGAGCTGCAGTTATTAATACCTACATAATTACATATAAGAAACGTAATTGACAGCACACGGTGAAAGTGACGAACGGAATACTAACGTGTGCGCGTTTATTTACGATCAATATGTTTCGACGTTAGAATTTCAAACTAGAAACTTCGCGTCGATGGGAGTATATAAATATTTCGATTCGTATATTTTTTTTCGAGTAAAATCTCTTTGTGGATATTTTCGAAGCGCCGAGAACGAAGTCAATGGGAAAGAATATATGGAGTATAGACTGACCGATTTGTGAACACCGTTAGAGAATTGTAACTGTACTCTCTAAAATTGAATTAGTGGAATCATCACTGATTTTTCAGTATATTATCACTAAAAGAAATTAAATACTCACTGTTTATCACAATTTTAAGTACATTGAAAATCGGTGATGATTCCCGATTCACTTTTAGAAAGTAGCTTTTTAGACGTTAGTATAACGAAAAATATATTGTGCTACTGACACTAAATGCGTCATATACACATATCGTCTATTTTGCTCTGATAACACGTTCGTTCCAACGCGCACGCACGTTTTGTAATAATAAAATATATTTGTACCGAACGATGCTTTCAGCTGAAATTTTTCTTTTGACTCACTACACACTTTTAACTGGATCAGTCACAAAAAGATCGTTCTTATAAAAAATGACAAGAATTAAAATCGCGCATGTCACGTTCATGCGTGAGTATTCGATTTATATTCACTTTTATTGTCTAGAATTTTTTGCTGGCCGGCTGATTAGTCATTTTAGCAATGACCTTCAGTTGTGGATACAGTCATGATCGTGAAAAACAAACATATCATTGCCTTCCAACTAGTAAATAAACTTACTTTTTTTTCCACAACACTCTCTACAAACCGAAGACTTACGTAGAGGAAAACTACTTATTATCAATGTCTCGATTAATCGTTTTTATGCTATCTTGTCTGCTTTAAGATTGTATTAATTCAGCACTTTAATAAAAATTTATTTCCACCAATGTCTGATAAAATTTTTAAAATTCTTGAGAATTAATCGTTAACTAAATCTATTACAATGCAAATATGACAATTGAACAATGTACATTCACTTTCATATTCATTACTTTCTCTTACGTTACGTTCTCAGACAACGATTTTGAGTCTCGCTGAGGAAAATCAAGTCTCTCAAGGCGATCACCTTTTGAAGGTGAAACCTCCAAGTCGTCAAATTTTTTGTTATCATTCATTCTTTTTTTTTTACTCAAGCGTATGAACGTGTATTTTTCGAACAAAAAAACGTGTGCAATATTACTTTAATATCAAATTATAGCCTCTTGTAAATAAAATATTCATATGGTCTGAATATTACTTTAATATCAAATTACAGCCTCTTGTAAATAAAATATTCATATGGTCTGACTAATGTATTTGTGACTTATGTAATCGAATGCGAAAATACGGGCGCAAATTATATTCACAACATATGTTGCAGTCATGTAGTTGCGTTATGTTGTTGTTCACTTACAATTTACATAGACTCATTTACAATTTATGGTTTTAGATACCCCGTTCGCGGATCCCAGTCAAGTCAGCGTATCCGGCTGCGACAAACCTGAGTGTTTATTGAAACAGGGAACGACTGTCGTCATCGAGGTCAGACTCGTGCCTAACCGAGAAATTCAGGGCTTGAGTAATGATGTGAAAGCACTTATTTCTGGCGTACCCTTGCCCTTCATCGGAGTCGATGGAACAAACGCCTGCGATAATATTTACAACGCCGATGGTAGCAAAGCTGGTTGCCCCTTGAAACAAGGCGGCGAATATCTATACAGAAACAGTTTTCCCGTGCTGTCGATATATCCCAGGGTAATCTTGCAAACTTTTTGAGAGAAAACTCATTAAGTTGTTAATAATTAAATATATAATACTGCAAAAAATGCATAGGGTACAGCGGGGTAATTTGAATAGTGGGGTAATTTGGATAATAGTAAGCATTTGCATGAAGAATTTCAGAAAAATAAGAGATTTTAAGATACATTTTATAATATTATATCAGATATTGATATAATGAAATGTATCTTAAAATTTTTTATTTTTCTGAAATTCTTGCAAATGCTTACTATTATCCAAATTACCCCGCTGTACCCTATAATGTAACGTTGACTAATAACGCAAGCCAATCATGTTAAGGACACCTTGACAATGAGTATACAGTTCACTTTTTTAATTATGCGCAAATTATTTCTTTCGTAACCAGTTGATTTTAGCCGGTTGTAACAAATATTTCTCATATTTACAGATTTCTGTGCTGGTACGTTACGCATTACGAGAAGGAAATGATAGAATTATATGCTTCGACATACCATCGAAGATTACGAAATAAGCTGCTTGCTGACTTTGGCATATCACAATTAAAAGTCATATAGTGTGCGTAGACGATGTAGCTCTGAACTTATGTAATTTCATTGTATATTACTACATGCAAATAATCCTTGTAATGCAAAAGTATGCCATACATATACGTGATGCGTGTATATATAAAATATTTTTAATAAAATAATTACCTTTCTATTTTTAATCAAGATTTTCGTTTCGCTTATTCTGTCCATTTTCGACGCATTAGGTTAGGTCAATAGAATTTTTGCTAGAGATAAAATTACTGTGCCCAAATTAACGCACATATATTTTTATAAAGCACTAAAGTAATTATTAGCAGTATTAAATTTTTAACCACGTTTCTAACTGACAGTTGTTAAATGTTTAAAGTCCATGAACTAGTCACGTAGACGTAGACTATAATGAGTAACTTCCACTTCCGACGATTAGACAGTAAAATGTAAGTATTGTAAGGATTATGTAACATTTTAAATGCATTTCTGGTGTTAAGCTGTATCACAACACAAGTAAATTGTATCGTGGATATTTTAACTGGAGATAATTAAAAAACTTCGATCGTTTGATAGTACCGTAATAATAATGAGCATGCTTAAAAATATGAATATAACGGCCAAATTAATTATAGAAATCAGATTTCGATTTTGACAATTCAATCTTCTGTGCGCTCGGAATTGCTCGAAGTTTTTCTTCGTACATTTCATGCCTTTGTTTCTATAAGTCGAAAGTGCAATATATTTGCAATCATCGTCGAGTTTGCACATGTTATTGTTCTATAATTACATGCTATAATAATAGAACGAGTTATTTTATCGCATTGTTAAGAATAATATTTTCAAGTCACCTTGGGTAATATACTTGTAATTTTTTACTTGTAATTTTACTCAACAATATGTAAAAGAAATGAACCTTTCTATTTCTGGAAAGCTGTTATTTTAATTCAACTTGAACCTAGCTAAAGATAGCGATTCCTCGGACGTATGTACATACATACCTTCTCTCTTTCACGGCCTTTTTTTTTCGCACAACTCATAACGTCTATCAAGAAATACTTCACAAGCATTGTAATTAGTGATGTTTATCGTATGCGCGTTTGAATTTGTATAATGCATAACGTATAATATACATATATGTGCATTCAATTCTCGTATTTCTCGTACGGCTAAACCTGAGAGTTGATGCATGCCTATTATTGCGATGTTACTGCTGGTCGATCGAAAAGTATTCACGGGCGTATAATCAAGCCCCATAGGTAGCAGTCGAGGCGAGAAAATTTACACATATGAATATTAAAAAATGTCGAAAAATGAGGAAAAAAAAGGCAACTTGCAAATGAAGCATATAACTCGACAGAGAGTGATTCCCCGGTATATGTGTGTATACTCGTACACCCTTTGTGAAAATCCCACTGAAATGACGAAGAAAAAATTCGACGCGGCTCTCCTGTAAAGCAGCCAAGTTTACAAGGATGAATGAGATTTATGAGATATTGCGAAGAAATTAATGAGCAAGTTTCAAAAGGAAATAATACTGGCGATTGGAATTTCGTCAGTAAACAAATATATCTATATATATTTTTTTTCATTTTTTAAGAAACGAAAAATGAAGTACAAGTTTCTCTTTAGCAATATAATATAAAGACGAAAATATATTAAAACGCAATTATAGCCGCACGAGCGCAATAAATCCACCCATCACGCAGCCGCGACGTCTCCCTTATAACAGTTTATCGCGCGTGTCACAGCGCTTTTCACATAATCTCGACCGCAAATTTATAACGTATACGTTTAACGTTCGGTAGCCCACAGCACCGCGCCGATGCTATCGTCGCATTTCAATCGGCGGGGATGTCGGGCAATAATTACAGGTACGCACAGAGGCGGTGACTCTTTAATTACGATATTGGATCGTTCGCAAGATCCGCGAGATTAATCGCGTTTATCGCGTTCCGGCGCATTGTTAACGAGCACCACGTGATTGCTTTAAACAACACGTTGAGATATTAAGAAATAATAACGGCAGAGAGAATTTGAAATTCATGTCGTTATATAATTATTGACAGATTTAATAGCAATGTATTAATAATTAATCAAAAATTTGTTGGTTTTTAAAGAGCGGATGTAACGTAAATATAATAGATATTCGAAAAAGCGATGATTTGATAGGCAATACGGGACAATTGGCATTCGGCCATTTCTCTTAACCACATTTTGCTTTCAGCGATTTTTATCATTATTATTATATTTAGTAAAAATTAAAAAAATAAGCGTAATAAAACAGTTTCTTGAGTGAAACAATAATGATAATATAAATTGTTTTGTAGGCAATTGTCTATGGATATATGTACAAATACGCAATGTACAATACGAGTTTATGTTTTCGTGTTTGCGACAAGAGAGAGCATCGATGATTCATCCCCCAAGGAAAAAAATGATCTCGACCAGACGTCGAGTAAAGTTCACTAAGCGCTGCCCCGGGGCATATTTTCAAAACGTCTGTAAGTGAATTCATCTAAACGTTCGCAAACCGACAACGATCTCTGAGATCCTACCGATATATTCATCGTTGTACACTCAGACGGTCATTAAGATACAAATTTATTCACCAGTTTATTTTTTTAACTGCATTTACACGTCATTCGATATTATCTTTACAGAATCTCTAAAAAAAAAGGAACACGTGCAATTCGATGAAGCGTATTGCGTATCACGATTGTCACGAATATCTGCAGCGATTTACGAGAACAAATGTCGCTCGGTAATGATTAAGAAAAATTGGTTTTGTATTAAAATATGTTAAAATACGTTAGAAAGACATTAAATGATTGTGCAACAATCATTAATTAATATCAACGCGGTAATTTTCCGTGTCTCGGAACGTCGATGGAGTGTCGCACGTGTCAGGAATATCTGAGACCCGCGAGAACAAATGTCGCGATAATGATTAAAAAGAATACTGGTTCTGTATTAAGATATGTTAAAATACGTTAGAAAGACATTAAATGATTGTGCAACAATTTTCATCAACGGGGTAACTTTACAGGTCTCGGAACGTTTTACACGTTCGCGTCGTGCCAGCGGAGTGACGATAGATTGTATCGACGAAGCGTTAATTATATATCGCGCGAATATATATAACTGCCACTCCCCATACACGTCCAGTAAAATATTAAATTGATTGGCGACAATTAAATGACGCTATATTAAACAATATTACGTATTAATAAATAATTAATCTCGCATTAATATTCGAACGACTATATATTTCAACGTACAACGCGTTCATTTCTGTTTTCGCACAGCATATATAATATTTCAGATTTGGCAAACTACTTTTCTATCCAAATTAATGACTAATTCGATTGGACTCAAGTTGATTCTTTTCAAATCGTTGACGAGATTTTTATTTTTCTCTTTCCCTGGGAAAAAAGTTCCACATATAATTATATATAATTATATGCAAAATATGTCCACATATGTTTCTTTCCTTTGTAAAATTATTCTTTTAATTATTTTTTATGTTTCCTTATTATTATCAATTTTGTATTAAAGAATAATTTTACAAAGGAAAGAAACATATATGGACATTTTGCATATAATATATATATGTGGAACCTTTTTTCCAGGTTTTTTAATCATTAAGGAATATATAAAAATAAGCTTTAATGATAGAATATAGATTATATGTTCTGTTTTTTTATATAAAACACATGTCTATTTTAAGTTTGCGTAAAAATTAAAAAAAAAACTAGTATGTTAGTTGCTAGTAAAAAAGCGTGCAAACCTCACTTATCCGTCAGCCGTCACGCGGGCCGCGCGGGATTTTATTTCTCAGGCGCTTTCCTAGCCGCTCGCGCCATCTGTCTTCCTTGGCGCCACTCCTCACCTCAAGCCCGCCATCTTTGCGTCGTATCGCTCCGCGGCGGTAGTTTCACGGCGTTACAAATCGGGTGTCCCGGCAGTCTTTTCGCGACCCGACGATTTGTATCGTTGTCGGAAGTGAGTTTACGCGTGCCGGCGACGAGCCAGAGTTCGATTGATTGCCGTCGGTCGTCGAGTGTCGGACGATTATTGGCGTCCATTAACACGTCGCGATCGCGATCAATCGCGGTCATAACCCGCGTGGCCCGCACAGGTCCTCGTCCTGCGTAACTGCATGGACGGTGACGCCGCGAATCGGACGTCGGAGGGGTAGAGGGGGAGGGGGCGAGCCATCGGGAACTCGTTCGGCAATCGTTTAGAGCGACGATAGCAAGGTGTATATTACGGCGATAACGTCCGGCTCGTTTGAGTTTACGACGCGACGCACGATTCGCGGTTTACTATCAACGCGTCGCGCGATTCCCCGGCTCGCGCTGAAATTCGCCGTATCTCTTTTCAACCGCGCGCATAAAGTGATCGGAGCACACACAGTCGATCGCTGCCAGCCGCATTACTACGAGAATTTGCCGTCAGCGTCGCTCGGCGTCGATGTTCGCCATATTTGATTCGCGACCGGTTACTCATCGATTCACTCACAATTGGAGGTATAAATTATAATCGCACTTTTCACGCTCTCTTTCGTTAAGTCTTGTTAGACGATGTATGTACATACAGCGGGCCTGTTCAACACTTCGCTCGCGAGCTAAACGCTTCCACTTTTCCATCGTTGAGCGAGACGGAGAGAAAATTAAAAAGAATAGACGCGCTAGAGCTCTAGCGTCGCTTAGCGTCTTTTTTTCTTGTTTTCCTTCTGTCTCGCTCAACGAGATGATGGAGCAGTGTGGAAAGCGTTTAGTTTAGGAGCGAAGTGTTGGACAAGCTTGATCTATAATCTGCATAAGCTTGGGGATAAAATTGTTTATTAAATTTATTTTTAAAATTTATAATTTATTATCTATTTTAATTTATAACATACATAATTTTTAGTATTCTATGTATTATGTTTTACTAAATTTGTTTTATAATTTTTCACATTTCTAATTTTCTATTGAATTTATGTCTTACAATTTTAAAATTTATAATTTTTTTTTTTACGTCGATTAATTTATGTTTTATAATTTTAAAATTCTAGTTATTAATTCCAATTTAGAATTTGTATAATGTATATTTTATATGCTATGTATTTTAATATAAATGTTTTAACATATATTTTATACAATGTGTGCTTTTGATTTCTCAAATATTTTTTATACTATACCATACACACACATAAAATTACAAAACAGGATTCCATCCAAAATTCTGGCATAAATTGTAGATCATGTAAAATATACTTTAAATATAAAGTATATTAATTAGATACCTTTTTTCATTTTATGTAATTGTAGGCGGAGGAACGTTGCTGAGATGCAGCAACAGAAAAGCAACAGAATCTCCATAACTGACTCTGATGGGTCGAGAAAGATGTGGCGTGACCGGCGTGAGTACAGCGGCTGGTAAGCAAATTTATTTATGGTACTCGGGTAATTATTAATTGATTGATTACCACAATTGATTGCGCTTTGATAAACGTCGTAATTAAATAGAGGAAGGGGGAGAGAGAGAGAGTGAGAGAGAGAGAGAGAGAGAGAAAGAGAAAGAGGTAGATAGAGGATTGATCTTTTATTCATTCGTTATTTCATGAAATTTGCGAAATATTCGGTGACTGCGGCACTCGTGTCTCTCTCACTGTCACCAAATCGGTACAGCGTGACAATTTTTCACTCCCGTATTCTCCCGTCGCGGTAGTTCTTTTTTTTCAACAAATCGAAAGTCAATAATTAATATTTGCATGAGAAATGTTGCATATAATCAAGTTACGTCGAGTCGGATATTTCCGTGTTCCGTACTAATTATTAAAGTACGAAAGTAAATACAGACTGATATAAATTGACTGAATTATTTCCTGTTTACATACCTATTCCATTTTAAATATTAATCAATGTACTCACTTTATGTAGTGTAATTAATTACAAATAATGTACATTTTGCATTGCGCGCACATCCGAAATCGAAAGACGTGAATGCGATTTATGATACGTACAATTATTCGACGTTTAGATAAAATAGTAAATGAACTATTCGATTTAAATTAATTAATGCATATTAGTATTATAGCTCGCGCGTTTGTCAATATCTAATTTACGTTGCATAAATTAATTTTACGGCCAAAAGTTAATTTATATACGGCAACCTCGTACGGCAATTGTCAAATGCCGTGTAATATATATTATATAACGTCGCCTATTTTGCGCGTGTATGCGATTTCGGTAAAACACTTTAACGTTCAATATTCAATAATTCCTTAATTGGATCAGGGACAGATGCGTTAATGAACCAAGTCTCACTAACGATCCCATTTTATTGGAGCTGCTTTATATAATTGTAAAGGATTTTACGAAATAATGAATTGTTAAATGCTACCAAATATTTCTCTTTATACATTTATTGTTGCCTCAATTGCAGTAGTTAGTAGTTCAGTTGTGCTGAACGCAATTTTTGTACTCGTAACATTTTATTTGCATTAACATTCACGTATTGTATTTTGTGTTTGGCGTTAAAGCCACTATTGTACATACAGTACTATTTTCAGAGTTAAAAGCACACTTGTTCGACAAACTTTTCAATGCTTCATGCCGCATTATAATATATCTGACTCTCTGCTAAAATTAAATGTCAGTAAGGTCTAACAGTTTGCCTGGAGAGTTACGCAATAGAGAACCAACTTTTTAAAAACCATTTCTCTCGCGACGGTTTTTTTTTTTTTTTTTTTACAAAAATACAGTAGGAATATGATTCTATCCTTAAAGTAAAGATCGAATGAAAATTGTAAGTGTCGCAAAGGCGCTGGTTCGAACTTTTTAAAGACAGAAAGGTATTCCGAGAGTTGAGTTTGTATTACAAAGAATTAATCGAATCGCCGTCGATCGTAAAGATTTATCGGGGGAGAGGGGGGGGGGGCAAAAAATCCACGTTCACTTTCGCGTGAACAGAGTCGTTCGCGATGTGCGTGTCGCGCGTCCCGGTCCTTCCGATCGCTGCGGCATTTAACAAGCTCGCGCGATCTTTAGCGTCATAGTACAGTAACAATGGCATATTATATTATTTTCCGCGAAATATTGTTCCCGGGTCGTATCGAGTGGTCTGCCGTGTTCCACGATGTGATCGACGCGAACACGAAGACGATAACCGCCACCGCGGCGTTCGTGCCTCTCTCGATGTCACGAAATCTCATGCCCGGCGGTAATTAAATGTGATTTATGCAAAAATAACGGAAATATATATCGCGCGCGAGAGGAACGGGGCGGAGGGATCGTTAGCCATGCAATTTTACGAACTTTCAATGCGGACAACTTAAGATGGTAATACGAATCTTTTAAAATTGCGTAGATGGTTCTCTAGAAGAATTCTCTCTTTTGCATAACATGGAAGCCGGGGAAAAAACAAAATTAAAACTTATCCATCTATTCGGAGAGCGCACGATGATTATTTCTCAAAGTAATTGATTTTTTGTCATCCCGTCACTCGTCACTAGCGCTAACGTTTTCTGAAATTTATCGCTTCTGCATGAACTGACTGGTCAGATTGGCGAGCTATAAAAGGCGGAGTAAAAAGAGGTGTCGATGAAGGGATGTACGAAAAACGCGAAAACGAAGGTTGACACGAGTAAACGAATTAACGAGCCCCCGGATGAAACCGTCGTCCGCAAAGTACCTGCCATTTTTCGCGTCCTCGGGAGGGACCTCTCTACATATTTACACACTATTCGCGCAACGACACATACGCCCGCGCACACATACACATCGTGTACGTGTATTCTGTGCGAGAGAACGCGACCCCACGCGACGCGACGAGCCCCGGCGCGAGAGAAGTGAGTCGTTCCCTCCACGGGGAGATAGCTTTCAGAGGACGCGCGGGGCATTCCTGCCTTTCAGGAGCTTTCAAGATGACCATGATCCGTGACACCGGTTGGGGAGCATCTGCTTCCTCATCCGCCTCTTTCGCCTCGAGGTCTCTCACCCTATCTCGATCTGTTCTCCTCCAACCGGTCCCATCCAACCCGTGCCTCGTTCAATCCTCCCTCTCCTCTCATCCTCTCCCCCCGCCCCGGTCCCCCCCCGCCGACTTCTAGTCCTCTTAAACCACTATAAACCGTCTTCGACACTGAACCGAAAGCAAGCACTCGTGCACGGACGAGCGAGTACGCGCAAGCACCTTAACCCGCCTATCAAGAGCTACCCTTCGTGCCGAGGCGGAATGACCTGGACTCCTCCCCAGATTTAACGTTCAACGCGAAAATTGGCCGCTGTCTTGCGAATCGATTTAAATTTATTATTCGAACGTCCGCGCGTACTCGAGGATGCTTTCGCATCGGGCGCTTCGTCGAGCGGCGATTTCTTCCAAATTGGAAGATCGACATATTGCAAGTCGTCGTCGCGAGAGTCGCGCGGAAGAGAATCTCACGAAATATTTGAAATTTGTTGTTCCGTTTATCAATCAGTTATTACAACATGGTTTGGGTATGCTGTTCGTCCCGGTGCAATATGCAATATGCAGTTTGACATGTTATTGATTCCTTCGGGAAAATTTAACGCAAATATTTGCGGCAAGAATATATCAGCAAACCGAATCAAAACCTTAAACGCGAAAAGGAAATGTCGTATTAACCGCTACTCTCGATCTATTTATTTGTCAAAACAAAAAGCAGTATCGGCTAAAATAATAGTTTAAACAATATCTTGGATAAATAAGAATTGAATACATTCGAGATGACCTGGATGTATTGAACAAAATAAATAATAAAAAATGAAATCTAGTTTTATTATGAAAATACAAAAATTTAAAGACGCAGACTGCTTGTTAAAAGATTGCATATTAAACATTGCATATTATAAATTTTTTAAAGACGTTTTACAAGATTTTCTTTTCTGGAGAGTGTTTCAATGTAAATCTTTTTATTTTCAAAAAAATAATCTTTTCACTAATCTAATTCGTCTGTGTACTTGCTCATAGCATAATTAGTCGAAGCTCAATATCAGAATTATGTGATTTGTAGCTGTGTGTATTTATATAGTTTGGTATTTCGTGAAATATATCGCGCATGTATCGGTGCTCCGCTTTTGACCTTTTGTATCGCGCAGCAACGTATGTACGTATATATGTATGTACGTCGCATTCCGCGGGTGCAGAAGTTTCGAGTAATATGCAAATATTACGGCGCGGCTAATTACATGGGTATCGTAACAGTTTCAGCGACCCGCCTAATTTACGTTGGCCGTTATTTTACAACTATAATTTAAACCATTTATTTTTGCGTCGCGCCGCTTCACACAATAAATAAGCTGCCTCGTGTCTCCTCTCCCTTGTGCTTGTTCCATTTATTTTTATCTTTAATCGCGTGCTTTTGCGTATGCGTAGTTGGCAAATCATTATATTGGTGTATATATATATATCTCTATCTATAATCTATCTATCTGTCTCTCTCTTGCCTTCACCGATGTTCAATAGTACATATTCCCTTAGATACCGAAACTAAACGGGGGTATCTCTATCTCCCCGGAGAGATACAGGTTCACCAGTGTTACGTAAGCACACTCAATTATCAGCGAGCACAAATTCACATTAATAGTAATTATTTGTCTATTAAATTTACCTCTCCACGTACGAAAGCGCATCTCAGACTTGTGGGGCGAATATAAACACGCGTTTTGTACCATATCTTCCGATCGATGCGTTTTAATACCGATCGCAATCGACGAATGATTCATTAATCAGAATTGCATACAAACGAGTGTAACGCATTACTTCTTCATCATCTCATTTCACGTCGGAATAAAATATCCGTCGGCAGGGCTTCCGGCGAGCACCCGGGTAAACGTTTATCGATGCTATCGGGCCACTTCGCGCTCGCATATCGTTCTATTTTGCGAGGGGGCGGGGGAGGAGCGAGGAGGGGTAGAGGGTGGTCGACACGCCGGGGAGGGCTAAGGAGCACGCGTGTGTACTCTGCCGCTCATCCCTTTCACCCTCTGTCCACTCCGGCGGACGTGCATTATTCGAGTACGCGCACCCTTAGATATAGAAACAGACATCCCTTTCTGCCCTATAGTATCCTCCCCGATGGTGGCGGCGGTGCACGAGTCCGAGAACCCCTTTCGCCGCGTCCTCCGCTCTTCCTCCGCCACCGCCACCGCCACCGCCGCCGCCGCTGCCGCTGCCGCCGCCACCGCCACCTCCACCGCCACCTCCTCGGGAGGCTTTGCAGGCTGCGCGTCCGTCGCGGCGCCGTTTACTCGTCTTTTCCGTCAGTGTGCCGTCCGCCGTCGGTCGAGAACCACGTGTTCCCAGTGGCGTGTTGTGTTGCGTCGCGAGGGGTGGCTGTCGCGCGTCTCTTCGTGCCGCACGCAGACGACCGGGCGATAACCTCGGGCGTGAGGGAGAGTAACCGACCGGAGCGGCCCCGAAAATCACACACGTGCGCGACGTGCCGCAGAGTTTTCTCAGGGATGTCACGGACGACACGCGTGGGACCTTGTCGAATTTGACGCGCGCGAGACTCGCACATGTCAGACACCGTGGAACGAACGTAAATAAGAATAGGCCGGGTGAATAAGAAAAGGCAATAATTCACACGTTTTCCTTTCTTTTTCTGTGTGTGAAATGGAATTCGTTGCAACGGACGTGTTCGCAGAGTCACGTTCCTATCGACAGGCATGCTCATTTCCCTAATGTGTTGGTAATTTTTTTGACGTATGTGCGAGTTGTGTGGATGTGCGAGTGAAACGACTTATCACGAAGAGATAAATGAATATTGTCGCAGGATTCTCCAACTTGGTGTTCCTCGTTTTTTTTGAACGATCTTCGATCGATGGAAAAAAAAGAATCGATGATTGTGTGATCGGATTCATCGGTTCCTTCAATCCTCCCTCGAATCGATTCCAGGTGGTTCGCAATTATTGCTGCCCCCAACGTGATTGCAGGCCTTTGCGTCCCCTAGGTCGTTACTTGGACCGCTTCCAGGAAAACCCCCAAATCTGTGGTGGTCCGACGTGATTGAACATCTCCGCAGTCCTTCGGTTTTTATACATATTGCGATAGCTCGCCATCGACAGACTCGTGTCTGGTGAACCTCGAATATTTTTAACCCCGTCAGAGTTACTGTCGACGTTCTAACAAATTATCCCCGCGGAATTACGGAAACGATAAGCATTTATCCGGCGCGAAGATCGCTCGACTTGTAATCGCGGCTGGACACGGAGTGATCGGCCGTAAGATTGTGTCGATTTTGTAATTAGTCCGGATGGATAAGAGCCGGAAGCGGATCATTGTGAAGAGACAGTGTCGCGCTCCGCCACGTAAATAATACATGAAAGTAAAACTTGATGTAAACGCGATAATATCTATACAACGGACAGTTTAGCACCATAAATTTGAAGAACTTCGTTTGATCTTCTCATATATCAACTGATCTTCGTTGTTCGTCGTTCGGGCTCGAAAAATCGAACGTATCTCGGCGGTGGAGAACGTTCTCCAGACCTCTCTCCTAGCTTTTCGTTCCTTCGACACTGCCGTGGTGAACTGTTCCCTCGAATCGTTGGGGATTCCCCGGTGCCATGGTGAACGTTGCGGGTTATCGGCGATGGCGGCGCCTGGATATATCGGAAGCGCAAGAGATTTTCCACCGTCTCGGAGATTACTACGCTCGTACCGCACTTTAATAACGGACGAGCAGTGGTGAAACGAGAGAAGCGAGGGCGGAAGGAAGGACAGAGAGGGAGAGGAGGACGAGAAAAAAAAAGGGAGCGGTGCGCGGTCAGATAATGCGCGCAAGCCGCGCGGGTGCTTTAATTAGTGTTTAATTAGAGACAAAAAACAGGGACGCGCGCGGCACCGCGGAAGCGCTTTATTGCCGGTAGATCGGCAACCACGCGCCGGAGTCAGGGGTTCGACGGGAAGCGAGAGGAGGGTGATGCGCCTGGCGGATGGTTACCTTGAGTGGATCGGAAAAAAGCATCTGTCATCGGCCACCCGTCTACATCTCGTTCGCCGCGTGTCTATCGCGAATTTCGCGAAACGTGCGGATGCGCAGCATCACTAGTTGGTAATCGCCGGCTCGGATCGCCTCTTATGACTCGGACGAGAGGGGGATGGCGCCGGTCGAGCTGATGACCGTGGCGTAAGTGGCCCGCGTGAGTGATTTTCGGTGACTATTTTCGGTGTAAGCGATGACTTAACGTGTGGGTGGCACGACGCGACACACACGTCGCTGCTCGTAGACGAGTGTTGACCGCAGATCGAGTGTGCTGCTCGGATCGGAGAGAAGGCAGGAGTGCGTATCCCCGCGCGACGTCGTTAACGTCGCGCGTAATCTTTTTCCGTCACGAGGATTTGCGCGGAATAACGAAAGAACATGTGGAGTGTAGTGCTGTTGTTCCTCGGACTAATGAAGGCTGCCACGTACGTCGCTGGGAGCAGTGCCGTCGACGAGAAATCGGGTATGTTGGTAATTCATGCGTGTACGCGTCTTACGTATATGCGTTAAATACGCCAGTTGTTGCGCTTGAACGAGCACAACAAGATCACGATCGCGCGTTATTATTAGCGTTACAGCCCTAATATCCCGTCTCCCTCGTCTTCCTTTTACCGTCATCTTTTTACTCGCCCTCGTGTAACGAGCTTGATTCGCTCCCCGTATTTTCGCGTACGCGAAGCGACGTGAAATATTAACACAACAAATTGTCCCGATTTTGTTATCGATCAGTTAATATTTAACTTGGGATATGTTCAACGATGCAAAACGAACGGCGCGAGATCTCACAAAAATCGTTCTCGATTTATCCGAGCGTTCTGTTAACGTTCGTTATGAGCCATTGACTGGAAATTTAATGCTTTTAATAATTGTACTTGAAATAATATTTAGAAAAATACCGTACTTTCATATTTTTACAATTTTACGAGCCTCCTACATCTCCGACTGTTTCTACAAAGCGCAAACTAAAGTTCCACTCGTATTTCTGTGCCACATATTCGTCCTGTTCGGTAGGAAATATGTACAGACAGAGATCAAACTTTATACCGATACATCGGCAGGCTTCAATTTTATTTTTGCCTGACTCTCTCATGATAGAGAATGTCGCGAACCAGAGAGGCAAAACATATTTTTGCCGGAGCCAATGAAAAACAAGCGCACGATCGCTTTCGGCATCGATGATTCCTATTCGCCCTTTTCTTTCTTTTTTTTCCCCGAACGGAATCGTTAACTCTGGCTAGTCAGAATCAGATCCAATCTTCCTTCTCTTTTGTATGTAAAAAAAAAGAGAAGATAGATTAAATTGCACATTTACAATCGTAAATGTTATCACGTTTATGGAAACTAAAATAACGCAGGTAATTATAAGCTTATTATTTTTAAATCTGAATCATAAAAGTATTCGCGATTGCAAACAGTTTAACACATTTATTTTTTTGAACATTTTTTTACGATTCTACAGTTTAACGGTTGGTTAGAGTTAATTCATGTTTTGCTCGAGGAAATTAATTCAGTGTATAACTATGAAATCGTAAAATAACATAGTACGCGTAATATCGAAATTATAAAATTGAATACTACACGGAGCGCGGTAGAATTTATGATATCGCGCGATTCATGTAGACATTTCCGCAAATCCATATTGAATGATTACGTGCGGAATAAGAAGCTACCCTGAGAAATATCCGCGGTTCTTTGTCGGCCGATGGTATGGGAGGATATCACTTTGTTGATACAGAATATTGCGGAAACGTATCAAGAACTTACGTCGGTTAAATTTGTTGCGCCATTTCTTTGTACGTCTTCTCTCGTTCCGTTGAGCGTCCAATTATTTTTATGAAACCTTTAGGCAGTTACGCTCGTGTTCGGATGACATAAGTAACGTAGTGGAAACCTCTGACCTTATTATATCGCTCGTGTTCCAACCTTTCTCGGACACACAGACACAATTGCAATTGTGTGTTTCCTTGGTGCACTAAAAAGGAAAACAAAATGTTAAATGCCAGGCAGAAATTCGCTATATATATATGTATATGTATAAAGATTTTATATAATATATAAAATCTTTTTCACTTCTGTAATTTAGAATTGTCAGAGACTGTTTTAAAATTTTTAATATATGTCACATTTGGCATATTTGTCATATATCTGTATAAACCGAGCCAAAATTAAAAGTTACGTCGGTAGATTTTTCAACGATATATGGCAGATTTATAAGTGGATTTAAATTAATGATTTTCCGATAGTATATATACTCCGTGTTATTTAAAGAGTAACATTCAAACGCTTTTTGATATTTGTTGACGCGGTCAATCGCACATGTTCCTTTCCAAGTAGCTCAATGACGTTCGTTCATTTAACTATGAACTGTCGACGCTGTACGTCACTGCGGAACTAGTTCAAACTATCTCAAAGTCATTGCATAGCATAGCGCACGGCTTGCATTTTTTACGAGTGCCACTTACGCTTAGGCGCCACCAGTGTAAAGCTATATGAATGCGCGAAAGCGTAATCAAATTTCGCGAATATGTATAATATAAGATTTCTCTGTCTTATTATATTTCCGATATCGATTTTGCTGTTTGTTTCGAGTGCGGGCAGCAGACGCGGCAAGCAGCAATATCGTTAACGGCGTTAGAGCTTTCGTGCGAAAAGCTCCGAGGATCTCGTTAAGCCCCCCGCCCCTATCCGCTTCTCCTCCTCCTCCCCGTCTAAATTTCCGCCTTTGACCGGCGCCATTTTCGGTTGCGCAACTTGTGTCCACGAATCATTGCAATATATCGAGCCAAGTCACGCGAAAATTAATTCTCTCTATCGCGAGAGCAGAATCGTATACTTTAAGAAAGAAAGAAATTAAATAAAATATTTCAATCACGACCGACAGGCCGTGAGGGGATGAAAGAATTTTTTAATAACGCCGCGCCGGCAATTGAAATCTTCTTACCTCTTCATATTTCACCTTGCTCGAGCATTCGCGTCGCAGGTACGTTACTCGCACTCCCTCGGCATTTACTCTGCCAATTGTCTCCGGGCGTACTTCCCGATACTAAACAAGTTCACCGAGCACCGCCGAGAATTCGATTAAGGCGCTGCGATTCAGGCGCAAAGATATTCTGCCCCCGTCAATCAGGCAGAAAGGTCTAGAGATTCCGTTCCGTTGATCACAAGAGATTGACGACGAACCGAGTCGCTTATCCGTATTTCCGGCGGTAAGGGATTCGATTGGATTTTACCTTGCGCGTTCGCATTTACTTCCGCGTGCCCGATTTGCCGGTAACGCTCGTTCCCGTTCCTTCTCACGTTTCCAACGCATATCGTCGATAATGTTTTTAGATTTTCTTCGTGAGCTGGAGAGAGAATAAATAATTGATATATTTTCATGTTCGAAAAATTCCGCTATTGTTAACTTAATGAGTTCAACTACGCGAAGAAAATGTACAATTAGATCTCTCTTTCTCTTTCTATTAAATAATTTAATATAAAAATTGAAGTTATTTCAAGAGGGAAGATAATTTTATTTTTTATAATTTTTATTTTTATTTTTTTCTATGAAATAACCTTTCATAATCTATTAGAAGCAATAATGATAGTAATGGTGAGACGTAGCTCGTTTCTATACAGAAATGTCCAATTAAAGTCTTCAAAGGAAGTCTGAGTTGGCCGTTCCGCGTTTGCATCCTCGTATCGCTTTTCGGTTCGCGATCGATCGCTATAGCGCCGCCTCGTCTTATGACAGGAACAGACCTCGTGTTTAAAGGACGTAAGGGCCGGAAACACGCGTACGGACACAAGCCGACCGTTGTACACGGACGTAGAGCCCGGCGACACGGCATTACACAGGGAATATATTAAAGGGCATCACGCTGGTGTGCGTGGACGGATGGGTCCGTAGGACAGACTTGGAACTTGGCCCGTTATAATAGGCGAGGCTACGCCAACCAAGTTTGGGGAACTTACCGGGGTTTGGGTAACTGAGACTCTCCGCAGGTATAGGGGGTCGGGAAGGTCGGGGAGGAAGTTCGGACACGTACTGCGATTCTGCAAGTACTTCAGCGTCGTTTCTGGATACGGGACGGCGCGCGGCGCCGACACTTTCACGCCGGAGCTTTCTTGGCTCTCGGTTTTAGAGCCTTAGAAGGATGTCTCGCCAGTCTCTCTTCAGGTTTTCATGCTTTCGCGTCGGTGCCGCAGATGGACGCTTTCAGCTCGTTTATTAATCCGCTCCGCGTTCACGAGATTAAATCGTCTTCTCCCTCCTCCTCTCTCTCTCTCTCTCTCTCTCTCTCTATCTCTTGGCGCGCGCGTTAAAGATTAAGAATGCGCTGGAGCTGGTAGCTAAAGAGTCTTTAATACGCCTCGATCGAACGGGAGTAGTCGTCTATCAATGCTGTTGCAATATTTGATATCAGCGATAGAAATCGACCGGCTCTTCTACACGTTACAAATATTGACGCTCTCCGTGGGTTGTCAACGATTGGAAACCTTTGAAATTTACACAATGAGGACGTAGCCTTCGAAAGATTTCGAATGTATTTTTGTGCAGAAACGTAAATTAAAGACCAGGATTATGCAGTGGTTATTTTTTCGCTTATATCTGCCATGTTAATCTATTGAAATGTTCCACAACTCGAACGTAGAAGACACTCGAGACACCTTTCCTCTTTTCCTGTTTCTTTACAAAATTTCCGTCCCATTTATTGATCCGGCAATTGATGATTCTATCCTAACGCAATTATGTCAAGTGAAAATTGCGAAGTGCAAGCTGCGCGTGTCATAATAACAAAAACATGTTCGAAATGTAACAATTATCGACTGCGACGTTATGTGTAACAACGGTGGCTTTTGTCGAGTGTCATTTACACACGCAGAAATATTGCGGTGAAAACTCTATCGGCCTTGTTCAAAGCGCACGAATCATACACGATTATATATTTTCGACACGCTCGGGAAAAGGCGTGTAAATAAAAAAAAGAACGAAAGGAAAAGGAAAAAAATTCAATAAATATACCGAAGCTATTAATTGCTAGATATCTTACAGTTGACTTAATAGTGTACAGCACGGCTAGCACAGTAGATTTTCTATATATGTGTGCGCGCACGCGCGTGTTTGTGCGCTTTGAGCTGGTAAATCTGATCTGGGTAAAATCAATTTCACTTATTTCTTGTTAGAGGTGGTTGTTCTGCAGAAATGTCTGCTACTCTGTAAGATTCATAGTTATGACATAGTCACTTACCCGAGCGCCCTATATTTTTCGCCGTACCGACCCGTGATTTCTGCATACTCGTGTTTTATGGCGGGCGTGATCGATAATTCTTACGGTTAAAGCCCGACCGAATTTGCAACGCTAGCGAGTCGTCGCTAGTGTTATACTTGCGTTGTTAAGAGGCATCGACGCGAACGCATCAAACCCGAGTCGTATATGCTCGTTAGTAATTATTGACGGTCATGGTTAAACGTGACACCGTAATAACAGTCGAAAATGGAGGAATATCTACGCGGCGAGTGTCGCATTCTCCTCGCTCTCGATATAGCAAATATATCTGGGAGCCAGCAATTAACAATGCTACGCATGTCAAGTGTCATTCACGCGCTGTTTTTTATTTTGCTCGGTATTGCGATTACGTTTCTGTTATTTAACTGAAATGCAGCTTGTTGAGAATTATATACGTGTAGAACACAATTGATTAATGTAAAAGCGTTCGATGAATCGTTCATCTCCGAATCAAAATGATCTATTTGTATTTGCAATTATGTATTTATTGTTGATGCTAAGATTATAGGAAACATATAAATATTTAATATAAAAAAAAACGTAATGTTTTTTAAAATGCATCTTTGTTGGAGCGCGATTACGTTGGGAGCAAGCTAAGGTAAAAATAGCGCAAAAAATATGACAACATAATATAGGAGAAAAATATATAAATACGCTAAAGCACGTTTTCTGCTTGTGAAAAATGTAGAAGTACAACTACGCGATCGGATCGTACTGGAACCTGTGCATTCCAGTTAACCGTAAATATCTCGAGATGCCGGTAGCGTTTCGTGAGAAAACTCAGTTTGCAATATCGTATGTAGCGTATATAGCGGCAGGCAGAGTGCGGACGGATAAAGAAGAAAAGATTAAAGTGTTCGTGGACGCAGGCTGCTCCACTTCTTCCAAGTGCAAACACGGGCAGGCAGGCAGGGCAGGCCAGGCTAGGCCAGGCCAGGCAGGTAGGAAAAGCGGGCATGCAGGCGCACGAGTGAGGTAGTCGATAAATAGCAAATACGAGGGACGAGCGTGTCTTTAAAAATAGAGAAAACGGGTCTATTCGCGATCAAAGAAAAGACCAGGGCTCGTATATGCGAACGGTCGTTGCGGCGTCTCGCCTCATGTGCACGCGACACGTATACGTGTACACACGCGTGCGATACGCGGACGTTCGCACGTGCTACTGCTTTTGCTGTTGCTGATGCTGTTGAGATATCTTAGGAGGAAGACGTCGAGGGGCGGTGTATCGGGACACACACGTCGAGTTTTCTTTCTCCGAGGTGGTTTAACGAACCGATCCGCCGCAGTTTCTTTCCCGCAGTTCTTCTTCCCGACTTTCTTCTCTTTATCCCATCGGCCGGTACCCCTTGGCACTCTCGGACCGCGCCCCACCTCTCCTGCACTTCTTTCGTTTCTCAACCCTCGGGGCGCATTGTCGCGTAATGCACCCTTTTGTCGCGTGTCCTCGCCGCATCTCTCCCGGCCACGGCTCGTTCGCTCTCCCGTTTCGTGCGTTCACCCCACACATTCCGGTAATCTCATTTCTTAATTTTCCCATCGCGACGCACACAACGCCCGCGATATTTCGTCCAATTTCCCGGCGGAACGATGAAGTGCCTGCACGGCCGATTGCGGCTTCGACTTCCGACCGAGACGGAGAGGAATCTCGAAATAGATTTTCTCTACCTACCTCGAAGGGTATTTTTTTTTTATTAGAAGGCGCCCTTTAGAATTAAATCCACTCGCGGAAAGTTGCATTACGCGGCTTACGCACGTGGTGAAAATTGAGGTCCGCGAGCGCCTCATTTAGACGTGATCGCTTGACTGATGGCAATATTGTGTTGATACAGCCGACATGGCTGACCTAGTTGACGTGACTGAGATTTAAAGTGCGTGACTAATGCGGGAATATTATTAGCAGAATTATAGAAGCTTCTACGAATTCGCTAATAACAACGTCACGTTGCAGTCACGTATTTTAATCTATAGTTCTTACTTAGGTTTACCTGCTTTTTCCTAAAAAACGAAATTGCACTTCGGATCCAAAGACGCATCGGTTTTTTTCCATCTTTGTGCATAGTTTTTTATATTACGATTTGAACGTTATTCGAATACAGAAGCCGGCATATTTCTTAATGTGTTTGTCTAGTATCGTTTTATAGTCCGCGTCCATTTGGCGAGCACCATATATATGTATCCATGTGTATTTTCAAGTTTGTTCGAAATTTCCGGCTCTTAGCACGTATACGTTTCAAAGAGAGACCTCCTTTTATTCCCGACGAGAGATTATCGCGCGGTCGCCTTTCACGCGCGAAGTCTTCATTTCTGCGACTACGTGACTCAGGGGCGAGATCCTCTTCGCGCGAGGAGCGCATGCAACTTGTGCTAATATCACGCTTTATTGCCGCGTAATTTTTATCCCGGGGGCTCTCTTCACGACTCATTGGCTGCCCTCGCCTTCCTTTGTGATACGGATCGATGGGGCACAAAAAAAGGTAGGCGCCAGCGAGGGAGGATCTCTCTTTCTCTCTCTCTCTCGGCGATTTCGTTTTTCCTCTGTCCGCTCTTTTCAGGAACTTTACGCTCCGCCCCGCGGCAGTTTATTTCACGCTGTGACATTGCCGGCAACGATAATTCCTCGCGTAACTCTAATCGAGAAGTGGATTCGCTTAATCGCGAGCAACCAGTTAATTTTCGGGATGAAACTTTCATCGACGTCGGCATTTCGCCATTGGACCGAAAAGTTTCGCGTATAAAGGACTCCCGGGGACTCGTCCCATTCGTTTGTAATCTGCAGTGTAAACTGTGGAAAACTGTCGCGCGTTAACGAAATCTTAGTGCTGCATTTGACGCTGCAGTTACGCGATACGCGCGCGAAAAAAAAACACATACACGCACACATACACACACACAAATTGATCGTTCGGCATTAATAATGGACAAAGCGGATTATCGTCCGAGCGTTTTTCACGGTGTGCCCTGTTGTTTGGCCGTAACATAATTCACTCGGCGCCTCTCGCCCTCTTCCGCTGAATGTATTGTATTTGTTGCTAATATTATTGGGACGTGTATTTGTTCGGTGGGCTTCGCGTTTAAACTATGAGTGATATATAGAGCATTCACTGTCAACCGAGTTAATGTCCAGCTTGTCGTTCGCTGTTATCATTATCGATACAATGAATTTTCATTTGCATCGTAATGGAATGTGGGGATAAAATAGAATTTTAATTTTAACGTTGACGCCGAGAGTTTTGTACGTGATAGTTTTCATGTTTTCACGTGAAATTTTGCTTGATGCATTCACCGTTTTTATTATGCATAATCATTTTCCATTGTTTCCCACCGAAACAGAGTCGATATTTTTAACACTATTACGCTGGCATTTAGATAAATATTTAAGATAGTTTTATTGATGATTCTTTTTTCAATTTAATTTTGCGTTGTTAAAAGATTAATTACTGCGACGGAAGTTTCGGAGAGAGAAGATCGGAAGAGCACAC